>NW_005197722.1:320153-393535 GCF_000372725.1 Emiliania huxleyi CCMP1516 | reverse complement strand
CAAGCACGCGAGGACGCTCGAGGCTCTGGCGGTGATGCAGGTGATCGACCAATCATGAAGCTCATGCCCCAACACTGAGTAGTCAGTGCCAGTGCATTCACAAGGGAGTGACTCACGCTCAGGCGATCGGGCTCGACAAGACGGGCACTCTGACTACGGGCCACTTTGAGCTCTTGAGGCTGGAGCCTCTGCCCGGGGCGGCGCACACGCGGCAGGTACTGCACCGATGGGTGGCGGCTGTCGAGGACCAGGACAACCACCCGCTCGCGCGCAGCTTGGTGGCGAGCTACAAGGGCTGCGTCGCCGACTTTGTGGCCTCGGGCGAGAGCCTGCCCGCCACGAGCGGCTACCAGCGGCACGGGCGGGACGGCGTCAGTGCGACGGTCGAGGGGCGGCGGGTGGGCGTCGGGAACCTCGCCTTCCTCGAGGCGGCCTTGCGCTCGAGCCAGGCCGACGACGACGACGACGACGACGACGATGACGAGGTGGAGATGCCGCCGCGCCTGCGCGCCGCGCTCCGGAGAAGGCGCGAGCAGGAGAAGGCGGCGGCCGCCGCCGGAAAGGGCGAGCACGCGGGCGAGCCGCTTCCTGCCGCAGTTGCGGCAGCAGACCCTAGATGGGTGGACAGACAGACCCGTGTATTCAAGCCACCACTGTGGAGGAGACGCGCTCAGCGGTACTCGGCTGCACTCTGCTGTCTTTGCCGTATTCGTGGCCCTCGTACTCACGCGGTGCTCCGGGTACACCACGAGGCCGTCTCCACGCCCTGACTCTGGCGTGGTCACGGCGCAGGCAGCGGACGCCGCGCAGCGCCTCGCGGCGGAGATCACGAGCGAGCAGGCCGGCAGCGGCAGCGTGCTCTATGTGGTTGTGGACGGCGTCGTTGGCGGCGTGATGCTGCTGGACGACGCTCTCAAGCCGCAGGCGCAGCCGCGTAGTACAGCCATGCGCGCACACGCCCTAACAACTGCGGTGCGGCGCAGCAACGAAGCACCGACAACAAGACAGCCGTCCACACGACAGCCGTCCACACGACAGCCGTCCACCGCTGCCACGAGAGGTGCAGCGGCCGCCGCCGTGCAGCCGGCCCTCGTGGGCAGACAGCCTGGTGGACGGGTTCATGCATCAGCTAGGCGGCCGCCACCGTGCAGCAGCTGCGAGGCCTCGGCGTGCGCCCGATCCTGCTGACGGGGGACCGCTCGGCGGCGGCCCGACGCGTGGCGAGAGCCGTCGGCATCGGCGAAGCGGACACGCACGCGGGCTTGCTGCCGACTGTCATCGCTTGCCCGAGTAGCACATTGCAGTTGTTCACTGTGGCTGTGGTGTGTAGGTTTGCTGCCCGCCGACAAGCAGCGGATTATCCTCGCGCACACTTGGCCGCAAGACGAGCCCCGCGCGCAGGACCTGGAGCAGAGCATGCTGCCGAGGGCGGGTCGCGGCCCGTTGGTCGTGGGCTTCGTCGGCGACGGCCTCAACGACTGCCCCGCGCTCGCCAGCGCGCACGTGGGGATTGTGCTGCAGGAGGTGGGCACGCAGGCGACCGTCGACGCCGCGTCGGCGGTCCTCCAAGTGGACATCGACCAGCTGCCCGCGGCGGTCACCATCGCCCGACGCGCGCGCCGACTCGTGCTCACCAACCTCCTGCTCGCTCTCAGCATCAATGTGGCTGTCATCGGCCTCGCGGCGACGTGTGGGCTGCCGCTGTGGCTCTCGGTCCTCTCCGACTCTGGCGGCCTGCTCGTCGTCCTCGCCAACTCTCTCTGGCCGCTCACGTGGCGCGTCGGGCAGGCAGCGCCGCGGGCGCGCCACAACTCCTTTGGGCTGGGATGAGAGAGAGCGGCACACGCGGCGGCGCGCACCGACCCAGTCTCACACGGGAGCTGCAGCTGCGCATGGTAAGGTATAAACTTCTCCACACGCAAGTAATTTAGTTATATAGGGAGGTTCGGGTTGCGCAGCGTCCTAAAATCTGAGGGTTCACCGCGTCGGTTCATCCCTCGGTTCATCTTCATGATCTTGAGGCTTCGCTTCTATCTATAGTATAAAGTGTAAGTATCTCTAGTAGCCGTTTTGTACCTTCACGTTCAGTGATAGTGTCGAAAGACAAAGTGTGAGTTTATTGGTGTGGATGCAGGAACCAGGACGGCAGTATAATTTAAGAACGACGCACCCTCACAGAGCAGCGCAGAGCCGCACGCACGCGCTGTGTGAAGTAGAGCGCCGCGTTGCCGTCGCGGCGGTCGAGCTGCCGCATGCCGCTCGTGGATCTCGTAGTGCGAGCGAACGAGGTTCCGGGGGCTAGAAGTTCAGCACTCGCCTGCGGACAGGTCTAAGTTTTGGGCAAAAAACTTACTACCCAGCCTTTGATTTTGCAAGGGCGAGGGTGAGGGGGCGCATCGCGGTGCGGGGAAAAGGGCTGCGGCTGGGCACAAGGTGTCGAGCAGGGGCAAGCGATCTCGCACGCAGCCTTGGCGTCCTCGACCGACAAGTCTTCCACACAGACCTCCTCAAGGGGCGGTTGCTCGCCGCAATACCCCTCCATCTGCTGGTCGTCCAGGGCCCCACAAGCCAACGTTAGGCTCGCGAGCTCCTCGGCTGGGAAGAGGATATCCTCCCCGGTGATCGCCTGCAGAGCCGGCTCATCCAGGGTGGCGGCACACGCGCTTGTCGCCCCCCCCTGCGACCAATCCTGGAATTCGGCATAGGCGTACACCTGCGCGAGGCAGTGGAACGAGTTGAGCAGAGAACTTTTGACCGTGCATGCTCTGGGTGTGGCGGCGCACATTCTGGAAGTGTCCTGCCACTCTGGAAGCGTGCCACTTTTGGGATTTAAGCCTCAAGCCGGAGGAGTACGAGAAGATTGTCATCCTCCGCATGAACCGCGCCTTCATGGAGTACATGCGCCAAAACCACGCCAAGTACGCGAAGGCGTGAGCGAGGAGGCGTCGAGGCTGAGCGGGTCCCCCCCTCTTCAATGGTCCGCGGCGGGCGGCGGCGCACCGGGGTAGTCGCGCCCGTAGTCCGCTAGATTGCAGACTATCGCGGACCGTCAGAACTGTGCTAGTGCCGCCTGTGTATATGGGCACCTGAGATTGAGGGCCAGACCGCGTCCGCACGCGCGCACGTGGCGCAGTTGCGCGAGTTCGTTCGTTCAGCGCGGCTCGTGGCTGAACTGCACGCCGAACGAACGAACTTTACGATAATTTTCTTTTTTCCTAAGTTCGAACGGAGTTCACGAACGTTCGTTCGTTTTCGCAGTTCGCGCCTTCCACAGCCGGCGCGGTCCGTTCAGTTTCGAGGTTCGGGCTGGGCCCCGCCGGCTGCGTTCGTTCGAGTTCGGAGTTCGCGAAATCCGCGCGAACTCGAAGGGCTGGCTTAGGCGGCTCCGGTGGTGAGCCGGTGTGTGTGCCAGTCCGCGCCAGTCCGCGCCCTTGTCGTGCCAGTGTGCTGTGAGACAGGTTGCGCACTTGGAGCATTTGGAGTGCAGTCATTAGCCTCACATCCAGGGCGGGCTACTACAATTCTTTTTACTGAGCGCTGACCGACAACTCTCAGTCGTCGCCAGGCGCGTCCGCTCCGCCGCGTTGGTTCGGGCAGCACACGCCCCACCGCAGATCGCCGCCTGGCGCCGCACCCATGCGTCGCGATTTGTGACGGGGGACGGTTTCGCCTCCGTCCACCGGCGCGGGGTGTTCTGCCTCTGGCGACACACGGCTGCTGCTGGCGACCCTGCGTGCCCCCTCCGCCGCGACTGTCCGCCGGGCGTCCTGCGGAGCCCCGCCTGAGAGCCACGCGCGACTGTCGCGCAGGATCGGCCCGGTCTGCCGCGGCGTGGTCTGGGAGCGGCCTGAGCCATGTCGGCTATGGAGCGGAACTGCACGCTGCTGCTGCACGGCAAGGAGGCGACGCCGCCCAACGAGGAGGAGATTCGCGAGCTGCTGGAGGTGCAGGCTGTCGCCCGGCACCCCTTGCACCGACGCGCATCGGGACGAGTGGCGCAGACGGCAGCGTTCAGCGCGAGACCGCTCACGCCGCGGCCCGCGCCCTGTCTGCGCAGGACAAGGATGTGGAGAAGAAGCAGGAGGCGATGAAGACGCTCATCACGCTGCAGCTCAACGGCGCGCGCCCCACCGCCCGCGCCTGCCGCCCGCGCTCCGCGCGGTGGCCAGCGGCCGCCGAACTCCGCGCCGCGCGGGCAGACAGCCCGCATATCTCCCACGCCTCTCGCCGCGCCAACCCAGCGCCTCTCGCCGCTCCCGACGCTCCCGACGCTCCCGACGCTCCCGCTCGCTCCCACCGCTCGCTCCCGACGCGCTCTCCCTCCACTCGCTGCGTTTTTGCGATGCAGGCGAGCCGATGCCCAAGATGCTGATGGTCGTGATCCGCTTCATCGTGCCGAGCGACGACCACAAGCTCAAGAAGCTGCTACTCATCTACTGGGAGGTGATCGACAAGACCGGCCCCGATGGCAAGCTGCTGCCAGAGATGATCCTCGTCTGCAACAACCTGCGCAACGACCTCTCCCACCCCAACGAGTACATCCGCGGCTGCACGCTGCGCTTCCTCTGCAAGCTAAAGGCACGGCCACCCTCCCAGCCCACCCACCTACCACTCACACACACGCACACGCACACACACGCAGCGCGAGACCGAGAGCGGAGATCAGCTCTCCCTCGCACGCACTCGCACCCACATCACCATGAACCCCGCCCAGCCGCCGACCTCCAGTGAGGACGAGTCCACGCCACGGCCCGCGACGCGTCCGCCCGAAACGCGTCCGCCAGGCGCCGACCGAGGTAGAGATCCTCGAGCCGCTGATCCCGACCATCAAGAACAACCTCGAGCACCGGCACGCGTTTGTGCGGCGAAACGCCGTGCTCGCCGTCTATTCCATTTTCAAGTCGTTCGAGCCCCTGATCGCCGACGGCACCGCGCCGATCGAGGCGGCGCCGCGCGCCGGAACCTTCCGCCAAAGCGTCGCGGAACCTTCCCGTAGGCCCCGAGCTGGTGGAGGCGGTGCTGCAGCAGGAGCAGGACGCGTCGTGCAAGCGGAACGCCTTTCTGATGCTCTTCCACTGCTGCTCCGAGCGCGCCGTCGCGTACCTCTCCGAGAACCTCGAGCAGGTTGCCGGGTGGGGAGACATCCTGCAGCTCGTCGTGCTCGAGCTCATCCGCAAGATAGTGCGCGCGAACCCGTGCGCACAGTCGCGGCACGACCGCCCTCTCCTCGGAGCCTCCTCGCCAGCGCGTCCCTCGCCGCCGTCTCGTAGGTACGAAAAGTCGCGCTACATCCGCTGCATCCTCACGCTCTTCGCTTCCGAATCGGCGCCCGCACTGCCCGCCCCGCCCGCCCCGCCCGCCCGCCTCGCCCGCCCCGCCCCGCCCCGCCCGCCCCGCCCGCCGCCCCTCGCTCGCCGCCCGCGCGAACGCCTGTCGCCACCCCGGCCGCGCCGCCTCCCGCCCCACCGACGAAGCGCCCCCCCGATCCCCTCCCCTCCCCCCCTCCCACACCACCCCCCTTCCGTGACACGTCCCGACTGCGCGTCGGTCGCAGGCGGCGGTGGCGTATGAGTGCGCCTCTGTGCTGGTCGCGCTCTCGTCGTCCGCCACCGCCATCCGTGCGGCCGCACAGTCGTACACGCAGCTGCTCTCGTCGCAGTCGGCACCGCGATCCTCCGGCGGCCTCTCGGAGCCTTGCGATCTAGCCCTTCGTGAGCCGTCGAGGAGCGCTCTCCGTAGGACAACAACATCAAGCTCATCGTGCTGGAGCGGCTGCAGGACCTGAAGCGGCACCACTCGAAGGTGCTTCAGGAGATGATCATGGACATCATCCGCGCGCTGGGCTCGGCGAACCTCGACATCCGCAAGAAGACCCTCGAGATCATGCTCGACCTCATCGTGCCGAAGAACATTGGCGAGGTGATGCAGGCGCTCGCCGAGACGTGACTACCCGAGATTACACCCGAGATGACCCGAGATGACCCGAGATGGCCGGTGATGCAGGTTCTCAAGAAGGAGGTGCAAAAGACGCAGGGCGAGGAGGGCGAGAAGTCGTCCGAGTACCGCGCCATGCTCATCAACGCCATCCACAGGTCTGCGATCCGGTTCCCGGAGTCGGCGTCGATGGTCGTGCCGGTGCTAATGGACTTCCTCGGCGACGCCAACCAGTCGTCGGCAGTCGAGGTGATCCTCTTTGTGCGCGAGATCCTCGAGACCTTCCCGCACCTGCGCGAGTCGGTGATGAAGAAGCTGCTCGAGACCTTCCCAACCATCCACTCGTCGCGCGTCGCGCGCGTCGCCCTCTGGCTCATCGGCGAGTTTTGCGTCGCGGGCGAAGACGTCGCCGCCGGCTTCACCACGCTCAAGGCGTCGCTCGGCGAGCCCCCCTTTGTGCCGCCCGCGGAGGACGAGGCCGCCTCCAACGGCCCCGCAGCCGCGCCGCGCCCGGAGGGGAGACCAGTGGTGCTGGCGGACGGCACCTACGCGTCGGTCGTCGCGGCGGACGAGGCGGTGGGCGGCGACGACGGCACGCAGAGGCTGCGCGGCCTGCTGCTGGGCGGCGACTTTTTCCTCGCCACGGTGGTGGCCACCACGCTGACCAAGCTCGCGCTCCGCTCGCGCGAGCACCTGCCGACGCGGGCGGCCAACATGGTCGCCGCCGACGTGATGCTCATCCTGACCGGGCTGCTGCAGCTCGGCAAGGCGGGCGGGGCGGGCGCGACGATCGACGCGGACTCGCAGGAGCGGCTGCAGACGTACCTGCACCTGCTATCGAGCCCGGGGGAGGAGGTGCAGGCCCTCTGCTTGGTCCACTGCCGCGAGGTCTTCTCGGCGATGCTGCGCGAGCGCGCGGGCCAGGAGGAGGCGGAGAAGCCGGCAAAGGACGTCGCGCCAGAGGTGCACCGGCAAGCCGACGACCTGATCTCGGTGCGGCAGCTCAAGGGGGGCAAGTCCGACACCGCGGCGCTCGAGCTGGACGACGACGACGACCCCGTCTCCTCCGCCGCGGGCGCCTTCACCGGCGAGCTCGACTTCGCCGCGCGTCTCAAGCGCGTGACGCAGCTCACCGGCCTCTCCGACCCGGTCTACGCCGAGGCGTACGTGCTGGTGCACTCGTACGACATCATGCTGGACGTGCTCGTCATCAACCAGACGCAGGAGCCGATGACCAACCTCTGCCTCGAGCTCGCCACCGTGGGCGACCTCAAGCTCTGCGAGAGGCCGACCGCTTACACGCTGGCGCCGGGCGAGTCCAAGCACATCAAGGCAAACATCAAGGTTTCGTCCACCGAGACGGGCATCGTGTTCGGCTCGATCGTGTACGACGCGCACGGCTCGACGCCGCCGGGCGGCGGCGAGAACCGCAACTGCGTGGTGCTCAACGACCTCCACATCGACATCATGGACTACATCGCGCCGGCGTCGTGCTCCGACCTCGCCTTCCGCGCGATGTGGGCCGAGTTTGAGTGGGAGAACAAGGTTGCGGTCAACACGGACATCACCGAGGTGAAGGAGTTCCTCGAGCACGTGATGAAGAGCACAAACATGCGCTGCCTCACCCCGCCCGCCGCGCTCGAGGGCGAGTCGGGCTTCCTCGCCGCCAACCTCTACGCAAAGTCCATCTTTGGCGAGGACGCGCTCGTCAACTGCTCGGTGGAGAAGCGGCTGGACGGCAAGATCTGCGGCTACATCCGAATCCGGTCCAAGACGCAGGGCATCGCGCTCTCGCTCGGCGACAAGATTACGCTCAAGCAAAAGGGCCCGGCCTGCTAACCGCCGGCGCCCTGCGCTGTGCCTCGCCGCGGACCGAGCGTCCGAGCGGCGGCGCGAGCAACTCGTGTGCCTGCGAGCAACTCCGTCGTGTTCCACTTTCTAGATACATAGTATGATGAGGGGAAAATCCGGTCCGACTTGCGAGACCGCCTATCGGCGTATCGCAAAAAAATAATCCAATCGCGGCTGGGCAGCTTGGCTAGCGGGTAGCTCGGAGGTGTAACGAATTGACACCGGTCGGGGGGGAAACCTCTTGAGATTAATTCTAGCCGCCTCGAGAGAGGTTGCCTGGCTTAGTGGGGCGGATCCCTGCGAACCAGTGCACCAGGGTTCTCTTCCCTGGGGCCGTAGTTCTCGGACTAGCACACAGTCCGACCCTGTCCTTGGTGTGTGTGTTTCACGCTAAGATCTACGTCTGGCGGCGCGCTCTCCTCTGGCGGCGGCGCGCTCTCCTCTGGCGGACGGCGGCTGGGGCGGCGGCTGGCGCGGCGGCGATGGCGGCAGGGGCGGCGGCGAGGGCCGGCGGCCCCCACCAGCTCCACAGGGCCGCCGCTCCCCCCGCCGTACCCGCCACCGCGCGACATGCGGCCACAGACGGGCGGCGGCGGCGGCGCCTACTAGTTCGAGGTCGACTACCCCACCGGCTACGACTACATGACCGTGATCTGTACCACACCGGGTTGACCGGTCTCCTCTAGATCGAGACGTCGTACATGAATGGCATCCTCCCCCCCGAGTTACTTTGTCCCTCCAATTGGACCGCGCCGGCCTGTCCCACCGACTGGGGGCGGGCAAGGCACGGTATATAAATTCATGCCTACGGTGGCCCTGAGAGCTGCTAGTGGCGGCGAGGGAGGGACCCGGGGGTCGCGCCACTCCGAGTGGCGCGGTCGGGCAGTGGATCGACCGCTAGAGATGATCCACCTCAGTGGATCACTCAGCGCTACGCCTACCCCCGCCCTCGCCAGAGCCGCGAGACCGGAATATCGGTGGTACGCCCTGCCAAGGGTTACACCGAGGGACGCCGCACAGCCCTGATCCACTCCGAGTGGAACGGGCGGCGTGTCGAGACGAGCCACTGCAGTGGAACATTTCGGCACGCCAGGGAGTGCGGAACCCGTAGAGACCAGACGTCGGTCGGCGGGCGCGCACGCAGGCCACGGGGGTCTGGATGCATGCCGCCACGCTTGAGATATGGGCCAGCCCCCGGGAGAGCCGGGCCCACATTAGTAGGAAGTGGTTTCCAAACGTGTGGGAGCAGTGTGCACAATAGCATGGTCCACTCCGAGTGGACCGTGTGCGTGCCTGTCGGAGCCACTCAGAGTGGCTCGACCTGTGGGATGTGCATACGCCCTTCGCCTCGGGGTTGCAGTCGGTGCGTGACCGTGTGTTGCGTAAGTATGTACCTGGCCAATGGGGCTAGCCGACGGAGGTGGGGCGGAGGGACCGCCCCCGAGGAAGAGACATCAGAAACGACTGCAGAGGCAGTGGCAGCCCAACGAGTCGCCCGAGGGGTGGACCAGGGTTGGGAAGGGCGGCATGCCGGACAGGTTCACCATGAGGAACCCTGGCCGCAAGCCGCCGGGCAAGGCGGTCAAGCGCAAGCCTGACCGCCAGCCCGCACCCAAGGGAGGTGGACCCCCACCCCCCTCTCCCAAGGTGAACAAGAACAGGCTGAGCGCGCTGGGCGCTGGCCCTTCTGGCACCAGCGGGAGCCACGAGCGCGCACCACCGCGCTCCCCCTCCCCCTCCTCGCCGCCTGCCAAATCACCGCGGCCGTCTGTGCCTGCTTCCGAGTATGACTCCGAGTTCGACTTTTCCGACGCTGAGGGAGGCGCAGGATAGGACGGCAGGGGTCGTACACGACGCAGTTCAGCAGGCTGTGATGCAATACGGCTATGACGACGAGCTCTTCCAGGCGTGGAGGGACGGCGAGATACGGCGAAAGGACTTGCCGGAGGAGGTGGTGGCTATGGCTTTGGACCTTTGCGAGAGGTGGCGAGCGGAGCAAGCGCGGTGTAGGCGCGTCCACGCGGCGCAGCGGCTCTCCCGCGACCCCGGCCCCTCTCATAGCCGCAGCCGTAGCCGCAGCCCTAACTCTTGCCGCTCTTCCGTGTCGGGTTGTGACGAGGGGTGAGGGGACACGGATTGAGAATCCCTCACACCAAGATCGTGCAGGGCGGGGACACATGTCCCTAAATCCCATCTCGTCTCAGAGTTTGCCCGTTTTATTTATTTATTTAAGTGCTCCAAGTGCCAATAACTCAAACATATCCTTAACACTAAGGCTTTTTGCTCAGTCTGGGGGTGGTTAGGGCGTCTACAATCTGGTACGGCGGCGATGCTCCTCCAAGGTCTGCATCACGTAGTCGCGGTAGGCGGTGTGCGACCAATCAGGCTGCCCATACGTAGACGCCGCCGGCTCCTGCTCCCGCGCGAGCAAGCTGCGCCGTGACTCGCATTGCGAACTGCAGCCATGACACGAGCGACAGCAGAAGCCCTGCATCCATGGTTCGCCGCATTTTCCCCACCGCACCTGCTGCTCGCAAGTGTAGCGCGTGTTTGAGGGCACGTCGGAGCAGTCACTACACGTGTCCGGAGGCGGCGGCGTGGCGTGCGTCAGTGCGACGGCCGATACGTTGGCATAGCCCTGGAGCGACGCCATGCCCGCAAAGAGGGTGGGCTGCGACACCGCCGTCCACCCCCACGCGCCGGCGTAGGCATGGCTGTGCGCCCAGCCATACAGCTGCTCAGCGGTGCGTCCCTCGGCTTTCTGACCGAGCACAAACTCGCCGATGAGCAGCGGAGCGGAGACGCGGAAGTCTGCCTCCGAGTGAAGAAACGGGGAGGTGGGGTTGAACTTGCCTTTGTGGGCATACGAGTGCACCTGAAGAAAGTCGAGTCGAGCCCCAGCCGCCGCGGCCGCGCCGACCGCTCCGCGAAGGCACTCGTCGGTGTAATAGTTGCGCTTGCCGAGGGCGTCGGAGGAGGCGAGCTCCGACCACGACCCGACCGTGACCAGGGAGGCGGGGGCAGCGGCGTGGATCGCCGCCGCCTGGGCACCCACGAAGCGGAGCACCTGCTCCATAGGTATGGGCTCGGTTGGCTGCGCCCAGCCCGCGCCAGTGCGAGCGAGGGGGGTGGTGTCGTAGCACGGGTTCGGGTCGGCCACGTCCGCAGCGACGGAGCCCTCAGGCTCGTTGATGACGTCCCAGCCCCCAAGGGCGGGCTCGTCGCGCAGCGAGCGCACCATCGGCACGAGTACGGTGTCGATGTAGCTGTCCAGTTTCGACATGTCGGAGAAGAGGTCCTTCACGCGCTGGTGTTTGAGAACCGCGCCATTCCACAGCACGAAGAAAATGAGGATGTCGAGCTGTCGCGCCGCGCGCAGGTAGCGGCGCATGTCGGAGATGAGCGATCCCGTCGAGTCAGTGGCGACGACCACCCCGTCGGCATCGAACACGGGCGTTTTGTAGCCCTCCACGTGAAGCCAAACCCTCATCGAGTTGCCGCCTGCCCTCGAAGTGTTGACGAGCACGTCCTTGAGGGCACAGAAGTGAGCGTTGCTCTGACCGTTGCCAAAGTCGTTGCCGTACCGAAGCCAGGCCAGGTTTACGCCCGACAGGAAAACCGCGAGGGTGCGGTTAAGAACCGTGAGCCGTGCCGAAGGCGGGGAGGAGGGCGGCGGCGGCGAGGAGGGCGGCGACGGCGGCGGCGAGGGCGTTGATCGCGAGGGCGGCGGCGAGGCCGGCGGCGATGGCGGGAGAGAGGGCGGCAGCGAGGGCGGCAGCGAGGGCGGCAGCGAGGGCGGCGGCTGCACAGCTAATGGTGGCGAGGGGAACTTCGTACCAAGAACATCCGCCACCGCTGTTGCCTTCTGCCCGTGAGAAAAGCCCACAGCGATTGCGACCGCAGCAGCACTGACAACAAAAAGAGAGCAAGCGATTCTCACTGCAAGCCTGCTGCTCACGCGCAAAGTGATGGTGATATCCTCGCTGTCGAAAGCTTCATACCTTGTCGAAGGTTTCGCCGCCACTGGGTGCACTGGCGGGGCAGTTCCTGATCCATCCGCCTCAACTCCCCAAGTACTTGAGGCAGCCTCATGCTTCGGCTCGACAGTCGGCTCAGCCGTCGGCTCAACGTTTGGCATCGGTCCCGTTTATGATAGAGCGCGGCATATAACGCACGGGCCCTCAGCGGAGCTGGGAAGAGGACCGCCGCAAGCGGCGTGGCGTGGAGCGGTTGTGCATCCCTCCGGGGGCCCCTCTGCGCCGGGGAGGCGTTGTTGGAGGCTAGGACGCAAGCGTCCGTCGCCCTTTTCAAACTCGGGGCCCACTCCGCTACGCTCCGACCCGAATTTGGAGGGCCTAAAAGTTTAAGGTGTTGCTGCGCAAAAGGGGTCGGACACAGGGCGCAGCTCATGCTAAGAGCTAGAAGAGGAGATAGAGAGACAACCACACCAACCCCACAAAGCTCTCTCTCCTGCTCCTCACTCACGAGGGGTCACAACTACCGAGTTCCTAGAGTCTAGCTGCCACGTTCAAAACCAGGACGGCGACAGTGATGGTGCTATCACGGGCATGATCAGGGGAAAGTGGAGCGGGGGGGGTGAGCGTCAGCCAGCCAGGTACGGGATAGTAGAGCAGGTGCTTTGTGGGTGGCGGTGGGCGGCGGCGCTGGGGGGCTGGCCGAAGCGTTAGCTGAGCTCCTCCCTCAAGCTCGAGCACGCATGACGCACGTTGAGTGACAACGTCGGCGAGCTTCTGGATCAGGTTAGGTTGCCGGAGCACCCATGGCTGCACCTCCAACTCCTCCTCTGAGTCAGACACGACAATGTCAACTGCGCCCTCCTCCTCCCATTCGTCGACTGCGCCCTCCTCCTCCTCAGGAAACTCTTATACAGCCCCACCCCGCTAGCAGCGAGGTCTGAAAGAAAGAAAGGAAGGAAGGAAGCTACATCCCAAACTCGCGAGGAGGTTAGATGTCCCGCCACTTTCAACGCCGCGAGGGCGGCCTGTGATAAATTCTTTTTTCGCACGACCCTAGCACCTGTGTTAGTGCCAGTGCGCGCCAGTCCCGTGCCTAGTGACGTGCGAGGGATTGAGTTCTCGATTTTTTTAGTGCCAGTGCGCGCCAGTCCCGTGCCCAGTGTAAAGAAAGAAAGAAAACACACAACCCAAGGGAGGGATGGGAGGACGGCACGCCGCCACCACACAGGGATTTTAAGGAGCCCAAAAAGAAAGAAAGAAAACAGACAAGCCCAGACGAGGGATGGGGGAGGAGGACAGGGTCCCCACCTGCACGAGCAGGATTTTGGAAGGACGATCAGGGGGACAGGTGGGGCTCTCCTGCTCCTGACAAGGGACACGACAGGCTCGCAGCGCGGTGCACGGTGGGCTCCCAACTCCACTGGCGGTCTCATCTCAGTCTAGTGACCTGCCTCCAGCTTCCCGCTGGCAGTCTCTCACTACCACAGGCACACTGACATTAAGGAGCCCAGTGTTGTGCGAGCACCAAAAAATTCTTTTTTGCTGACGCGGGCCCAGTACCTCGATGAGGTGACTTGGACCACCAAGAGCTGGCTGGGGCTGCAGAAGCAGCGCATCTCAGTCGTTCCACACGGCCATCGCAGAGCAGGTCGTGAATGAGCTTGCCTGTGGCGGGGGTGGGCGGGTGCACGGAGCTAAGTGCCTCGCCACCCTCGCAGGAGTCGCTTAGGCGGCTCCCGTGGTGTACCTGTGTTAGTGCCAGTGCGCGCCAGTCCCGTGCCCAGTGTTGTGCGAGGGGGGTTGTAAAATTCTTTTTTGGAGGGGCCTTGCTCTTCGGCGGCTGCCCGCCCGGTCTGTGGCGATGGCGGACGGCGCGCTGCCACGCGAGCCCGGGGCCAGCGACACGCCAGACCTTGGCCAGGCCGACACCATCGACGCCGGCTTCGTGCTCGACAAGCTTCGGACGCGGCACGCGCACGACGCGATTTACACGCGCTGCGGCTCCGTGCTCATTGCTGTCAATCCGTACAAGAGGATGGGCCTCTTCTCGGAGGCGGTGCTCGCGCAGTACAAGAATGCCCACTCGCTCCCAGCCGAGCCGCCGCACACCTTTGAGATTGCGAGTGCGGCGCACCGGGCGATGATCCACAACGGGCGCAGCCAGGCCATCATTGTGAGCGGCGAGTCGGGGGCCGGGAAGACCGAGTCCGCGCGCCACATGATGCTCTACCTCCGATACGTCAGCAACACCAGCCCGGAGCTCGAGACCCGCCTCTACGGCTCCGACCCCATCACCGAGGGCTTTGGTGCGGCACCCAGAGGGCACCGTGAGAGCCCGCAGTCCCTGGGCCGCCGGCGTCACACGGCTCGCCGCGGCCCCCCGCGCTCACTCCGCTCCTCTCTCACCACCGCGGTGCCTGGGCGGACAGGCTGCGCCAAGACGGTGCGCAACGACAACTCGTCGCGCATGGGAAAGTTCACGGCGCTCAACTTTGACCCGAGCGCGCGGATCCAGGGCGCCAGCCTCAACACCTACCTCCTCGAGAAGACCCGCGTCACGCAGTGCGGCCCGGGCGAGCGCTCGTACCACTGCTTCTACGCGCTGTTGCGCGGCGCGTCGCCCGCTCTGCTCAAGCAGCTGCGTCTGCCGTCGGCCGAGCCGAGTGCGTACGCCTATCTGGCGGGCGGCCATACCGGCGAGTCGGGCGGCGAGCGCACCGACAAGATGCTGTGGGCGGAGCTCGAGACGGCGCTCGCCGCGCAGGCGTGGGAGGGCGCGGCGCTGCAAGAGCTGTGGCAGCTCATCGCGGGGGTGCTGCTCCTTGGCAACGTGCGCTTCGACGCGGCCAACACGGACGCGGCGGCCGTCGAGGGTTCGAGCGCGCCCTCCGTCGCGGGCTGCGAGGCGGTGCTTGGCCTGCAGCAGGGCAGCCTCGCAAAGGCGCTGACGAAGCGCAAGCTCAAGGTTGGCGGCGACATGGTGGAGAAGGACCTGAGCCTCGTCGCGGCGGGCGACAACCGGGACGCCCTCGCCAAGGCCATCTACTCGAAGCTCTTCGACCGCCTCATCGTCCAGATCAACCGCGCGCTCGCCGAGGCGCGCAACATCTACTCGCCGCGGGCGACCGCCCACGTCATCGGCATCGTCGACATCTTCGGCTTTGAGATCTTCGAGAAGAACTCGCTGGAGCAGCTGTGCATCAATTTTGCGAACGAGAAGCTGCAGGCGCTCTTCACCAAGACCGTCTTCGCCGAGACGATGCGCGCCTACTCGGAGGAGGGCATCGACGCCGCCGACATCTCTTACACCGACAACGGCGCGCTCATCCAGACGCTCGAGGCGCCAAACACGGGGCTGCTCGCCATCCTGAGCGAGGAGTGCGTCGTGCCAAAGGGGTCGGACGAGGGCTTCACCGAGAAGGTGATGGCGCAGCACGGAAAGGGCGGCATCATCGTGCGCATGAAGGGCGTCGGCCCAAAGGACGGCTTCGGCATCAACCACTTTGCCGGCCTGGTCAACTACGGCACCCGCGCCTGGCTCGACAAGAACAAGGACCCACTCAACGGCGACCTCGTCGTGCTGATGCAGTTCTCCGACAACGAGCTGCTCAAGGAGCTCTTCACCGAGCCGGCGGACGTGGCGCCCGCGGCGGGCGACCGGAAGAAGTTCAAGTCGACCAAGTTCAAGGGCGTCACCGACACCTTCTCGGCGCAGCTCACGGACCTCGTCGGCACGCTCGACAAGTGCGACCTGCACTTCGTGCGCTGCTTCAAGTCCAACGACCAGAAGAAGCCCGACCTGGTCGAGGACGCCGTCATCACGCGCCAGCTCAACACGTCTGGCGTGCTCGACGCGCTGCGTGTCGCCCGCACCGGATTCCCCGACCGCATGCCCTTTGACGAGTTTTGCGGCAACTTCCTCGTGGTTCCCGGTCTCGGCACCAAGGCGGAGCTCGCGGGCAAGGCGCCCAAGGACCGCGTGCTGGCGCTGCTCCAGAAGCTCGGCGTGCCCGGCCAAAAGTTCCGCTGCGGCAAGGCGCGCGTCTTCTTCGCCTCGGGCATGCTCGAGGGCCTGCGCACGCGCCGGCTCGAGATGCAGGCAAAGGTCGCCGTCGCCATTCAGGCGGCCGGGCGCGGCCACATCGCCCGCAAGGCGGCGCGTCAGCTGCGGCGTGTGCGCGAGGAGGCGCTGCAGGCGATGCTGTCCGCTGCGGCGCAGGAGGATGTCGAGGCGCTCCGGGCGGCCATTGCGGACGCCCGGGCCGCCGGCGTGCATCGCTACGCGGCGGGCGAGGCGAGCGTCGCCGGCGCGGAGGAGCGCGTGGCGGCGCTCGTGGCGGAGCTGCGGGCGCGAAGGGAGGCGGAGGGTGCGCTGGAGAAGGCCATCGGCGCGGCCGATATAGCTGCGCTCGAGGTGGCGCTGCAGCGCGCCGCCGGCTGCAAGTCGGACAGGGCGTTGCTGGAGCGCGGGGAGCGGCGGCTCGCGACGCTCAAGGAGGAGGAGAAGCGGCGCAAGGAGGAGGAGGCGAGGCTCGCCGAAATCAAGCGGAAGAATGTGGCGGCGGCGGCGGAGGCCGAAAAGAAGGTGGCCGAGGAGCGGCGGAAGCGCGAGGCGGAGATGGCCTCGCGAGACGCGGCGCTCGTCAAGCAGCAGACGGAGGCCAAGTTGCGGCAGAAGGAGGCGCGCGTGCTGCGCGTGGGCCGGGCCCCTCTCCCTCGCCCCCCCCCCCCCCCCTCCCTCTCCAATGCGACTCGCGTTGCCACTTTCAGGAGCTGATCAAGCAGCAGAGCCGGATACAGGAGGAGGCGGAGACGGCCGACGCCGAGTCCATCCGCCGCTCAGTAGCGGAGGAGGAGGAGGTGTCGCACTCATGACACCAGCCGCCCTTCCTTCGCCCCGCCCCCCACCAGCCACCCTTCCTTCGCCCCGCCCCCCAGGCGACGCAGCGCGCCATCGAGGAGGAGGAGGTGCTGCGCAAGCAGGCGAAACCCCGCGGCAACGCACGAGGCACCGCGCCTCCCGCGCGGCTCACCCGCCGCTGGGGCGCACACCAATAGGTTCTCCAGGAGCTCGAGGCGGACGGCGTGCGCTTCCGCTCAGGCACCGAGGTGCGCCGCCCGCCTCTATCGCCGCTGCGGCGGAGGTCCCCGGCTGCCCTCGTTACCGATTTGCGCCCGTGCGCGGCGCAGGACGTCCTCGAGTACGCCGTCTATCTCGGCATGGATCTCCGCGAGGACGTCGGGCTGCTGTGGATCGCGGATCAGGCGCTGCAGGCGGACGACCCGGAGGGGTGGGACCAGTGCGAGTCGCCCAACGGCGATCTGTACTACATGCACGAGGTGACCAAGCAGGTGCTGTGGCAGCACCCGCTCGACTACCAGTACCAGCAGCTCTACCTCGAGGAGAAGAAGAAGGGCCAGGGCAAGCTCGACCGGAGGGGGTCGTCCAACGGGGCGGTCGTGGCACCGCCCAAGCATGGGGGCAGCCGCGGCATCGACGCGCCACCCGCGGGCGGCCCGGTCGGCAGCAGCGACGATGCGCTGCGCCGCGTGCTGCAGCAGCTGCTCGGCACGTCGCACACCGAGCTGAAGCGGCTGCTGACCGAGCCCGCCACGTGTCGGGCGCGCAGCTCCCGCCACGCGCAGCCTCCCGTGCCTGAGCCGCGCGCGTGCGCGCCCCCACATGCCACCACGTGCGCAGAGCCGGCGGCGCCGCGTTTGCCCCGACGCGCAGGTGCCCGTGCGCTGCTTTGTGATTCGGCACAAGTCGCGCATGGGCGGCGCGCGCTTCGACTTCTTCATGTCCATCTCCAAGACGGACGACATGTACTGCTTCACGGCGAAGAAGTGGTCCGTGTCGAAGGGCTGCTACTACTCCATCGCGCTCGACCAGGACGACGCCAAGCGCGCGAAGGCGAGCTCCAGCATGCCAGAGTCGTACGTCGGCAAGGTGCGCTCCGACCGCAAGGCGCAGGAGTACACGCTCTACGACGACGGCGCCTCGTTCGACGGCAAGGAGAAGGGCGGCAAGTCGGAGCTGCGGTGCGAGCTGCTGCACGTCAACTTCTCGAACTCGCTGCGCAACCGCAACCCGGGCGCCATGACGGTGGTGGTGCCCGAGGTGGACAGCGAGGGCGGGATGGTGCCGGCGCGGCCAAAGGACGCAGCGGGGCAGCTGAACGAGCGGCTCAAGCGCGGCGACCTCGGCGGGCTCATGGAGCTCAAGAACCGCGAGCCGAAGTGGAACCCCACCTCCAACATGTACCAGCTCGACTTCCACGGCCGCGCGACGCTCGCCTCGTGCAAAAACATCCAGCTGCACCCAAAGCACGGCGAGCAGGCGGACGTATCGTTCCTCATGGGCAAGGCGGACGAGCGCCCCTGCCCAGCAGCACCCGCCACCAGCTTGCGCACGCCCCGCCTGGCGTCGCCGCCCGCCCGCCCGCCCGCCCACCACCACCGCCTCGGCCGCGCAGGTGGAGGAGAACAAGTTCAATGTGGACTTCAAGGCGCCCTTCTCGGCGCTTCAGGCCTTCGCCTTTGCGCTGATCGTGTTTGACAATAGCTCCGGCTCGTTCTGAGAGCCTCGGGATGGGCCGCCGGGGTTCGGATACGGTGCCGCATGCAGCGAGCGGGGTGGCGGCCGAGGTACATGCCGAGAAGGGGGAGGGGCAGCGCCAGCAGCGGCGGGCCGTCCGGTCCGGCGCGTGCCCGAATTGTGACTTGTACTACAAGGTGGGGTGAGGGTTTAAGCAAAGGGACGAATCCCTCGCCTCGAGCGGCCACCGCGGCCATCCGCGGGAGAGGCTATCGCAACTACCGTCTAGGACTTCGCGGTCTGAAAATCGATCGTGGTTCGTGCAAAGTCCACAAAAAGAACACACTTTTCCGGGCTTCGGCGGCGAAATTCTTTTTTCTTGATCCCTCCCGGCGCGGGCCTCTCCGGCTCTCGTAGCCGCAGCCGTAGCCGCAGCCCCAACTCTCGCCGCTCTTCTGTTTCGGGGGTTGTGACGAGGGGGGTGAGGGGACGGATTGAAGACACCCCGCTCAGCCCACACACATGGTCCCTAAGACCCTACCATCCCTAAAGAAAAGAAAGAAAATAGACAACCCAAGTGCACCTCAAGCCATGGCCCAAGGGAGGATGCCCTCAACTAATTTCTTTTCATGCGTGGGAGTCGTGCGGTGAAGTTAAGGGGAAACCCGCGGTACACGGAACCAACCCTCGGAGACCCGTGTTTACTTTACGGCCCTTTCCCTGCGAACGCGCACCCCCGGGGCTAGGGCTCTCTTGCCCGCAACCCGATGCCAATCATCCGGCCCGCTGGGTGCGCTTCTTAGCTCCCTGGCCCTGGATGTGCGGTTAATGACTGCACTCCAAGTGCTCCAAGACCAAGTGTGACTGCTCCTGTGGTGGGGGCGACGGCTTCTGAGGATGTGAGGAAGCCGTCGCCCGCGCCTTGCTTATCGCGTGAATCGTGCTTTGTGACCGCCCGTTTTGTTGTAAAATTATTCATGACCGCCCCTTAGTCTGAAATTCTAAAGAAAGAAAGAAAATAGACAAGCCAAGGGAGGGATGGCGGATGGGAGGACGGCACGCCGCCACCACACAGCTCACAGGAGTGTCTGACGAATTCTTTGCCGGTGGTATTTTTTTCCGTTAAATTCTTTTCATGATCTGCGCACACTGCGAGCGAGTTCTTTACCAGGTTGCAACCCTAGTTTCGCACTGTGCTGTGAATAGAGCACCAACCAACAGCTCTCAGGACCCCCCAGTGCTGGGATGATGCCAGCAACCACCAACCAACTCGCCGGACTGACTAGGGAGTGAGTGCGGAAGCTCCGCGCGGCTGACTGAAGTACCACGGCCCGCCGGGACCGCGTACCGGAAGGAAAGCCCCATCGCCAACACCGACCGCCGCAGCATCGAGCGGCGCGTCCTCCCCTTAAGCTGTATTGCACCATAGGTCGTCGGCTTTGCCGAGGCGGCGACGTGGACGGGACACAGGCAGGGACGGGCGAACGAACCACGTAACCCGAACAAGCGTGATCCTGAGAACGGACGGACGGGGCATTCCACCTACATAGTGCGGGACCTGGGGCAGCAACCAACAACGTGGATGGGGAGGGGTGCTCGGTCTCGGGCACCGCACCCGTGCTGCCACAAAGCACAATGTGCTGCCACAAAGCACCACTAGCGATTTCGCGCGGAGGGCGTAGTGAAGTGCTGGGGCGCTCACTGTGTGTTATTCGGGTGGGGATCCATCAGTGGTAAGCGGCTTTAGTCACAGATCCAAGCTCAGACGTCACACCAACACCACAAACACGCTCACTTCGCCGCTGCTGTAGATGGGCCTCCGGGGGCCCATGCTACGTCGAAGCACAGACCCGATCTCGGCACTCACGGGCTGCCACGCGCCCGCGCGCGGCGCGGGCCGCACCGCCCATGCCCCCGGGTCACCGACCCCGCCTCTCGGCCCTCTCGGCCCTCAGGAGCGTGCGGGAGACCGGCGAGGGGCGCGCCGCGCGCCGCCTGCAGCGCCGCCAGAGGCATTGTCGCCTCCGCTGGCGGGGTTCCCGCGCGCCCGCCCGCGCCCGCGCCCGCCCACGCCGCGCCCGCGGGCTCCGGATGCGCCGCCCTCCTTCTCCTTCTTCTCGATGGCAGTCCACGCGTGCTTGTCGACGGGTCGGCGGCGTGGTCGAGGGGAAGGTCGCCGGCGGCCGCAACTCTGCCGCCGTCGCTCCGCCGGCTCTGATCGAGTATCGGGCGTTGAGGGCGGCGGCGCAAAGCGGGTCTGGCGCATCCATCCCCACGAGCCTCGCGGCCGCGGTCGTGGCACACCTGGTGGCGGCTCTCGGGGCCGTCTCTACGGCGCTCGACACCGTATGAGGTCGCCGGCGGCCGCACCTTTGCCGCCGTCGCTCCGCCGGCTCTAACCGAGTATCGGGCGTTGAGGGCGGCGGCGCAAAGCGAGTCTGGTGCGCCACGGCCACCACCCTTGCCACCGCCCTTGCCGCCGCCCTTGCCACCCTTTGCCGCCTTGCCTCCGCCGCGGGCGGCGGTGGGAGCGGCCTGCTGGGCTAGCATGTTGTCCGTGGCTGTGGACGGGCACGTGGAACGTCAATTCATGTTCTAACGGCCTCCGGGATTCAAACAAAAAATAGCCGGGGCCCTCTCGCAACCCCTCTGACCCCCCGGGACCCGTGGGCGTCGAAGAGGCGCTCTCGGGGGGCCGTTCTGAGTTCATGCTACCACGAAGCACACTGTGCTGCGTCGAAGCACCGGGCCCGAGTCCGTGCTACGCAACCGACGCCAACCAGCAGCGTTCTTTACAGTCGAAAGTAGGTAGGTAGGTAGAAAGGTGAAGAACAGCCAGGCTCGGACTGGACACCAACGCGGTATGGGTGGACGCTGGACAGATGATGACGACACGCACGAGCGACACACAGACACAAACAAGCTCACAAGACACACAGCCAGCTGGCTGCCACACACCCTGGGTTGGCGTACACATAATTCAGGGCCACATCCTTCCTGTCGCCCCCCCCAGCACTCCAAGGTGCCAAGAGAAACAAACAAGGGCACAAACAAACAGTCGAAACAGGGTTGGAACCACGTAAAGAAAAACAAATTCGACCAACGTCGGCGCCTCCGGGAGCACTTGCAATATGGCTGCCACGGTCAAGTCCTCCGTCAAGGTCTTCGGCGGGCTCCTGCAGCGGCTGACCCATCGCTCGAGCGCCTGCGCGTGCGACATGACTTTCGCGGTCTACATGCCGCCGCAGGCCGCCGCGGCGCCTGTGCCGGTGGTGTACTGGCTCTCCGGCCTGACGTGCACCGACGAGAACTTCCACCAGAAGAGCGGTTTCGCGCGCGCCGCATCGCAGCTCGGCCTGTGTGTCGTCATGCCCGACACCTCACCTCGCGGCGTGCAGATTGACGGCGCGGACGACTCGTGCGACCACGCCACGCCGCCCGCAGCGCCGCCGCCGCCGCCCGCTCGTTCACACTGCCGCCCACCGCGCCGCGAGGTACGACTTTGGCTCGGGCGCCGGCTTCTACGTGGACGCCACGCAGCCCAAGTGGCGCGACCACTACCAGATGTACTCCTACGTCAAGGCCGAGCTGCCGGAAGTGGTGGCGGCCGCGTACCCCGGCAAGCTGTCGCCGGCGGCATCCATCTGCGGTCACTCCATGGGCGGGCACGGCGCGGCTTGCCGAGGCAGCCCCGCTCGGCGCAGCGGCGCTCTCGACGCCCCGCATGCCGCGCCCCGCCAGGCGCACTCACCCTCTTTCTCAAGAACCCGGGCATGTACCGCTCAGTTTCCGCCTTTGCGCCCATCTGCAACCCAACCGCGGTGCCGTGGGGGGACAAGGCCTTCAAGGGCTACCTGGGGTCGGTGGAGGCGGGCGCGGCGCACGATGCGACCGAGCTGATGAGGCAGTACTCGGGGCCCCCATTCAAGATACTGATTGACCAGGGCGCCGCCGACAACTTTCTCTCCGGGGAGGTGCTAGCGGCGGCTCATAAATCGCGCCACTGCTTGGCGGGTCAGTAGCCGTTTCGCTCTGGCCGCGGTAGGTCAACCAGCTGCGCCCCGACACATTTGCCGCCGTGTGCAACGAGCGCGGCGTCGAACTCGAGCTGCGCATGCAGGAGCGCCTCAGTGAAGACGCTTCTGACGCCCACCCCAAGAGGTCGACATACGCCCCCGCATGCACGCATTGCAGGAGGGCTACGATCACTCGTACTACTTCATCTCCAGCTTCATCGCCGACCACCTCGCGTTCCACGCCGCCGCCCTAAAGTAGGCCTCACTCCGGGCCAGGGCGCGCGCAAGAGAGCGGGGAGAGTGACGTGCCTGCCCGTTCACTCGAGAGACGAGACTCGTGTTCACAACGGAGTTCAGTTCACCGCTCTGCTTGAGGTAGGCATGTACAGTGGGGCCCAGTGTCTCAGTTATCAGCGACTGGCAGTATCCGTCCCCACGCATGCCAAGTAGCATCAACCCGGTCACATTTTTCTTTTTACGCGCCAAATTTTCGGCCACGCTAAATGGCGGCCTAACGGGCCGCGGAATCTCTCTCCGCTGCCACACGTACATGTCGCCGCGACCCCCCGGCTCAGCGGGCCGCGGCGCCCGATCCGCCACGGCGCGGGTCCTCATATCTCCCCATACCATATCCCGCCCTCTCTCCCGGTATCTCCACGTATCCGGCGCATATCCCGCCGTATACGGCGGATACCGCGAAAGAACCGCCCGGACCACGGATTCCTGCATCCTCTAGGCGGACGGTGCGGCGGAGGGGGCAGGCACGGGCGACGGCGCAGGGAGGGCAGCGGCGTCGGTGCGATTGTCTAGAACACTGATCAGCTTGCGGCGGTGCTCGAATAGGATGTACCTGCAGCAACGGATGGATGGCTTGGTCGTGGGGGCTACTCCGCTGGGAGGGCGCGGGCCAGCCGCGCACCGAAATTCGCCGCGTTTTCTCTTCTGAGGCACTTGAGCAACGACGACTCCGGTGCCCTGCGGACCCGCCACGTGGAACCGGATCGTCACCACGGGCTGCCCGTCCTCCTCGGTTTCCCAGCGCTCCATCGCATTGCGCCTGTGGCGAGAAGGACCGGCCGTTTGTCGCCTGGCCTACTACGCGCGTGACCGCCCTCTCGCGCACGTGCCTGCCGCGATCCCCGCCGCGGTCTGCGCCCCAGGCTTTGAGTGGCGTCCCGAGCGCGTACCCAACCGTCGCGTCGAGGGACACCTATGGCCGAGGGCTTGGGCGGACGTGTGCGCGCCTTGCCGCTGGCTCCTATGGTCGGGCCCGGTGGCGCGCCTTGTCGAGCGCCTCGCTGAAAATAACTTGCGTGCTCGTCGCCGACGGAAACAGCGCCTGCGACACGCCCCAGAAGCATGCGCCGAAGGCGCACGCGCCAAATGCAATGACAACCGCCGACACGCCCTTCTGCGCTGCCCCCACGACGCCCGGCTCGAATTTCAGGGGCGGCAAATTCTCTTCGTCCTCGTTGTAGACAGCCAGTCCTCCCGGGGCGCGCTCCTGCGTCGAAGCTGTCGTCGCGATGGAATCCTCCACCCGCTCTTCACCTATGGCGGCGCGCTAGAAGTGACGGAAAAGCATCCCAGGTTGTCGACGGTGTGGACTTGTCGTTGTGCCTGCGGGCTCGCCTTTGCCAGATGATGGCGGCGGCTTTGCTGCCGCGCAGAGCAGGCGGGCGCGGGACGGACCGAGCCCCAGCAGAGGTCGCGCGCCGCTGCGCAGCGCGCGAACAAAGAGCAGCGACATGGGCCAAAAAGGAGAAATGACCGCCAGCGCGAAGGTCTTGAAGGTCCGATACTGGAAGCCCATATAGGCACCTTACACTCCCCCGCAGTATCGCACCTCTTGAGCGACACTATGTTTCCGCAGCTGGGGATTCTCCGGGACCCCTCTTTGTACCCGTGCTGGCCGGATTCCTCCTCCGAACAACTCAAGAGTCAAGTTCGATCGGCCCCAGTCCCGAACTGGCAGCCATGGTCCATTGCGCTTTGTGCACTGGCGACGCTGCAACGGCGACGCTGCAGCGGCGGCGACGCTGCTGCGATGGGGTACTGTAGCCCTTAGCTGCTGGACAGCACCTTGTGCAGTGGCAATGTCCACTGACTCATGGCACCAGCCTTGTGCCATGAGCGCTGTGGTCAGTTGCGCTTTGTGCGCCGGTGACGCTGCAGCAGCGACGCTGCTGCAGCAGCGACGCTGCTGCGGTGCTGCGCCTGCACAGCACCTTGGTGCACAGTGGCAATGACTCCCGGCACTTGATGTCCTCAAATGTCCACAGAGAGTATACTGGTTGTGCTCAGGTTGTGCTACATCAACAGGGTGCAACTGAGGCTGCAACTAAGGGATGAAACAGCTTTGCAACTGCTGCCCAACTTTTGTTGTATGTTGATGGGCTGCAACTGCATCCACCTGCCACCTTGGACACCTCGATACCTCAGACGCCTCTTGACAACACTCGACACCCGCTCGACACCCGCTCGACACCCTCGACACCCTCGACACCCTCGACACCCTCGACACCCCTCGACACCCCTCGACACTCCTCGACACGGACAAGCATGGTTTCAGCCTCGACAGGCCTCGACAGGCCTCGACAGGCCTCGACAGGCCTCGACACCTCTATCCCTCGACAGCAGCTCGACACCCTCGACACCGGGCCTCGACACCTCGACACCAGGGCTCAGGGGAGCCTTATATCATTACTAGCTGCGGGGCTCGCTAAACGCTCGCCGAGCTCCATGCTGTGCAACACCACCTCCTCACTAATCGTCAGGGGCGCGGAGAGCGCAGTGCACTGCGGTGAGGCTGCGCAGCGGGGGCTCACCCCCTGCACCGCGCTCAGCGGCGCAGGGGAGGGCGGTCGGTGGCGGCGGCGGCGAGGCGCGAGGCGGTGGCGGCGGTGGTGCGGGCGGCGGGATGACAGGGGAGGCGGCGGGATTGACAGGGGAGGCGGCGGCCACGAGCGGAGCGGCGCGAGAGGGGGGGGGGGGGGGCGGCGAGGCGCCGGTGAGCGAGGCGCCCGCGCCATCAGAGGGACGCGCCGCTGCGAGATGGAGGGCGGCGGTGACGGAGGCGAGGCGCGAGGCGGCGGCGGCGGCGGCGGCGGCGGCGGCGGCGAACGGCGGCACCCAATCTTGGTGAACGGCGGCGGGAGGAGGAACAACGGCGGCCCTCGCTCGCTGTTGACGGGAGCGCTTTTGAGCCTGGGAGCCCATGCCACTGCGACCGGGGTGCCCGGGAACGGAAATTGGGGGCGCGCCGCCACTCACGAAGGGGGGGCGATCTTCGCGGAGTCGGGTCCCCAGAGGGAAGCGGTCTTCTCGGCCGACGTCCAGCGGCGCGCAAGGAAGCAGGCGCAGCGGAGGCGGCCTAGCACCGGCTCGGCGCCGGGCGGTTGCGCTGCCCGCGAGCCGCGTCCTGAGCCTCGGCAGCGCGCTGCGCGGCGCGGCGCTCGCGCTGCTGCGGTGCCGAGAGCGGCATGATGGTTCGCCAGCTGAAGCTCGAGACTCCTCGGGTCCGCGAGTTCCTCCGGTCACGGGGATAAACGGCGCACGAGGCGTGAATCCGTTAGGATTCTCGCCCGCTCTGCTGAGGGGAGGGGACGGTCGACTGGGCCGGTCGCTCGACCCGATTCTACTCTACTATCAGTCTTACCATTCATGGACAATAGTGTCTGTGACGGCGGTGACATTCACAGCGAGGTCAGTTCACAGCCGAGGCGCCGATCCTGACACGCTCCACTTTCGGCTGGTCAAAGTCGGAGACGCAGGTGGAGCTCGAGTGGGAGTGCGAGGAGCAGGCCTGCAAGCGTCTGCGCGAGTCCGAGTGCAAGGAGCACGTGGCGCGGACTCGTCCATCCAGCTCTTTTCCGCCGCGGGACGCTCTCTTTGCGCACGCATGACGCTTGACTCGGCTACTCAACCTACATCTTCGGGTAGCCCCTCGTTTTTGAACAATCGGGCAAAAGACCGCGAACTTGTGTTGCTAATAAAGGAAAACTTCATAACATCGAAGGCTAAGCTCAACGAAACAAATTTTCAACTTTCAACTTTCAAACTTTTAACTTTTGCATGCAACCGGGTCAAGCGTGTCAATCGCGCCACGACATCGACAGACGCCACCATCGACCAGCAAATGCAATCGCTTCGCAGTGCTCGTGCTCTTTGTCTGCTGTGCTGGCTGCTGTGTCTATGCTACGTGATGGCCGCCCGCTTTGACACCCAAAGTGATGCGCCGTTATCGGTCACTGTTCGCCTGCCTTTCTCTATCTTCGTCGGCGCGTTATCGGTCGTGGTCATGTTCATGCACAAGAATCGCGAGCCTGGTGCTCGCCCGGCTTCGCGTCAAGAAGTACTCGCGGCGACGATCTCGATCTGCGTTGTCGTTGGCTACATCTCGACGCTGTTCAAACCTATCTGCATGGACTTGACCCTTGTTGTCGCGGATGCGTTGCAGCCGTTTCTGCAGGAATGGTGGCCAGAGCCTAAACCACCACCACCACCACCACCGCCCTGGTGGTGTCCGTGGAGTTTCCAGGCAGTCCACCAGTTTCCGGGCTTCCTCACCGGCGCCTGGAACGACCGGTGCCTTAAAGAACAAGTTGATTGGCACGTGAAATCCAAACTCGATGGCATGATGAAATGGTGGTTAGAGTCACTGGCTCTCGGATATATCACGACCTGTATCTTGTTCCACGTGCCCTTCTTCGTTTTCCGTGACATCGCAAACTCGTACACCAAGGTCCTTCGCAAGGTCACTGTCAACGACAAGGGTAAGATGTGCCTTGGTATCGTGGCCTGGGCCTGCTTCCTTTCCGTTCTCCCTGCGGTTCGGATTTCACGCCCCCTCTGAAATCACCTCACTGAGGGTCGTGGCCGATGGGCAAGTGGCTGATGCCGACAAGGCGAGGGTGGCGCGTAGCTGCCAAGGTCCAAGGAGCACGTGCAGCGCTGCGTGGCGTGGGCGCGACGAGGCCGCTGCCAGGCCGCGGCGCGCGGGGCGCGGGGGACGGGGCGAGCCGCGAGCGGTGAATGACCGAGGGGGCGGGACGCGGCGGATGTAGTGCGGGCAGGAATTCGTAGTGCGCGTGAAGTGTTTGATCGCAGAGGCGCCAGAGCGTGTGTGCGCGCGCGATACACAAAAAACAGAGTTTCATTGTGGAGCTACTGAGAGCTCGGGGCGGGGTGTGCACCAGTGTGAAGAGCACCCGCGGGTGTATATACCCGCCCCACACAGACGTATTACCTGGGTCGACCCTCCAAGCTCTCCAACGGCAGTGAACGCGTCCGACCGCTCGACCATCGAGCTGTTTAGCAATTTCAGTCCACATCCTCGACGACGCCATTCCCAAACGACCACGTCGAGTCACCTGGCGGCGGCCCCATCCCCGCCGACCCCGCCGACCCCGTCGCCGCTTGTGCCGGTGGGACAGGACGAGGCGGGGCCGACTCCGACGTCCTGGCGGCCTGCATCGCGCTGGCCGCGGGCGGCGGCAACAACGGCGACGGCGGCGGGCGCACGCCGAAGACGGAGCCGGGGCCGCAGCCCGGAGGAACGACGACTCGCATGAGCCCCATCGGCGTGGAGAGCTGAAGGCTTTGCCCCGGCGCGACACCGTGTGGGACCGTGACCGAGAGGACAGCGCCTGTGCCTGCCAGAAGCGATGCGGCCGAGACGTCCGATGGACGGTGGGCGCAGCCCGGCAGCTGAGGCCGCGGCTGGGAGAGGGGGCGGCTCGGAGACGGTTGGCTCCGCGGCGTTGGCAGCTTCTGCCCGCCGCCGCCGCCACCGAGTCGCTGCCGCTTGCGGCCAGCGGCTGGGAAGGCCTGCTCGCAATAAGCGACCAGCGCCGCCTCGGCAGCACCCTCCTCTGGGAGCGGTGGCAGCGGTGGCTCTGAGCTCTGCGCCCTCGACGGCGTCGGCGGCTCGACGCTCGATGTCGACATCCTCGAGCTCTGCGCCCTCGACGGTGGCTCGACGCTCAATGTCGACATCCTCGACGGCGCCGCCGCGCCAGCCGGCGCCGCCGCGACAGCCGGCGCCTGCTCAGCGCCACCCTCGACGCCGTCGAGACCCATCGGCGTTGATCTCGCGGAGTCGTGAGCGCCTGTCTCAGCACCCGCGCTCGCCGCCATCGCTGCGGTGGCTGCGGCGGCGGCAGCCTTGGCGGCGGCCACCTCGGCGGCGGCGGCGGCGGCGGCGGTAGTGCCGGCGCGCAAGATTCCAAACGCCCTTTCGAGGAGAACCGCCCGCGCCGGCAGTCCCGCGGGCTCGAGCTGGGCGGCGAGCTCGTCGTCCTGGTAGAGCCTACGAACGTCAGGGGCAGTTCCATGATGCGCACATGCATGAAGGGCGAACTGGGAACTCCTCGGATAACACCGGTAGGCTGCGCGCAGCAGCCGCCTCGCGGCGGAGACGTCACAGCGCGACTTCGCGCCGTCGGTGGGCAAGGAAGCGCAGAGGCCACGTGCAAAGTTCCGCAGCGCGGCCCCACGCTTTGCCTCCATCCGCTCCTCTTTGAGCAGCGCACAGAGCGAGACGAGCGACTCGAGCTCGCGCGCTGGGTCGGCGGAGGCGCTCGCCGAGCCAGCCAACACCTCTGAGTAGAGGCCGGCGGCGTCTGCGCAATCTTGGTACAGCTCAAAGGTGCGCAATATCGGGCCGCAACAGCTCTCATCTACGACCGGCGCCGCCGCGCGGGACGGCACCTGCGGCGAGAGCGGTAGGCAATAGTAAGGTGGGGCATGGCCAAAGCATCATGTGCGCGTGATGTCAGGCAGTTTTGGCCTGGAAGATCGAGAAGGACATGCTGCCACTGCGGCCGCGGCTGGGCATGAGGTCACGCAACTCCTTCAGCGCGCGGCCGGGACGCCTCCTGTGCCGGTGCCAGTGCAGCCGCGCGAGTGCGAGCCGCGCACGGTGGAGCCACGGATTCGTCTTGAGCGCCGCCACCAGGATCGACTCGCACGCCGCATAGCCCTGAGCGAGGGTGGCTTGCGCGATCGCCCCTTCCGGCAGATGGCCGCCCACACCGGCACTGCCCTCGCCGCTGCCACCGCCGCCACCGTCGCCACACGCACCGCCGTTGCCATAGTCGTAGTCGCCATTGCAGCACGAATCTGCCACTCCCTCCTCCTCTCCCTCCTCGTCCTCCTCGGAGCATTGGGCGAGGCTGTAGACTCCGCTCGACTTGACGTCGCGAAGAAAGGCGTCGAGCTGCGCCGACGCAGGCTCAGACTCGAGGAGCCCATCGAGGAGCGCGCCGCCCAGCTCTTGCAGAGCGAGTGCACACCGGTCGCCGGCCAATGAAGCCGAGAGGGCGACGGAGCGGCGGAGCTCGAGGATCCAGGCGCCTGCGCCGCCCTCGCCCAGCTCTCGCAAGGCGCGGCCGCGCAGCAAGTGCGCAGCCCAACGGCACGCCACAGGCAATCCATGCCCCTCCGTCTCGGTGTCGTCTTGCTGGCCCTTTTCGTCGTCCTCCTCGTCCTCCTCGTCCTCCTCTCCCCGATCCACCGCCGATCCCGCCCCCACCCCTGCCCCCGCCGCGGCCGTGGCCGCCACCGCCTCCTCCGTCTGCTCCGTCACTTGCCGCAGAAGCTCTGCAGTCTGCCGCAGCGCGTCCTGCCAGGACGTGTGGTGGCCCGTCCGCAGAAGCCGCAAAGCGAGGGGCCAACGTGACACGTCGCCGCCGCCGCCCGCCGCCTGACCGCCGCAGCTCCTTCCACCCACGCCGCCGCCCGCGCTGCCGCCGCCCTCCGGCGAGCGATCCTCAATGTACCGCAACAGCGCCGCTTCGGTGGAGAGGAGCATGGCGAGTTCGAGCCTGGCGTGCGCCCACACGCGCGCGAACCCGCCCGGTTGGCCGCACCACGCCGGTGGCGCGGCAATGGTCTGCGCCTCTCTTGGCGGGGGCAGCGCATCGACGAGCAGGCATAAGCAGCCGTGGGCAAGTCGCGCCGCGTCGCTCGCCGCGGCCGATGCGCCGAGGACGGACTGGCGCCACGTGGCGAGTGGTGCGGCAGGGTCGTGCAGCGCCGCGTCTACCTTCAGGGACCAGAGCTTGCGCGCGTGAACGCCGATCGAGAGCAGAACCCGCGCAGGCTGAACTGGCGACAGCGCCGCGGGCCAGCCGGCTCCTGCCGCATCGGGGGCGTCGGCCGGCACGCCAAAGAGCGCGAGCCGCAGAGCGTGGCTTCGGAGCGCATTGGACCACTCAAGGAAGCGCGCCTAATGGACTCCCTGCTGTTAGCGAGGGCTCACCCTCCCAGTGAGGTTGCTAGTTGTTAAGGTGGACGAGGCGGAGGTAGCGGGGGGGTGGCGGGGGTGGAGGGGGTGGGGGGGGGGGCGACGGCAAGAGTGACATTGGGAGCTCGTGTCATGGGTGATCATGGAGGCGGTGACGGTGGTGGGATGAGTGAAGCGCACCCATCGCTCGGCAGCTGCGCACGTGGCACCCGCGATGGCGCCGCGCTCGACGCGCTGCAGCGACCTGTTGCAAACCTCCTCGAGGTGCTCCGACTCCCCGACCGACGCCTCGAGGCTCGCCAAGGCCGCGCAGAGGTGCGAGCCGAGGAGCCACACTTCCGTCTGCCCCGCCGAGCCTGAGGTGGATGTGGATGGAGGCGCCAGGGGCGCCGGGAGCAAGGCGAGGACTCCCTGCAACGCCCCGCCATCGTCGGCGCCGCTCGCGAGCGCGGGAGCGAGGGCGCGCAATGCTAGGGCTTCCCAGCGGCCCTCGCCCTCGCCAGACGCCAGTTCCGGCGGGAGGAAACGCCGCAAGTGGTCCCTCAGCCGTCGCCGTCGCTGTCGCTCTTTCTGCGACCTCACGCCGCCGCCGCCCACGATGCCCCCGCCGAGCGTACCCGGCGGGCACTGCATAAGGAAGTACTGCAAGAGGAGCTCGGCCTCACGCGGCGGGCAACTCGCAAAGTCAACCACCTTGGGGGGGTGCTGCTTGGCGCCGCCGCCGCCGCCGCCGTCGATGATCCCGCCAAAGAGTAGCTCGATGCAGCTGTCGAGCAGCTGCCGAACGCCGACGCCGACGCTCTGCATGCCAGCTTCTCTGTCGGCACCGCCACCGCCCCTTCCGGCCCCTGAGCCATCTCCCCCTAGCGCGGTGGCGGCGACGCGCAGCGGAACGTCGACCAACTGGTACTCGACCTGGCTTGGTGCGAGCGACGACCGCGTCGCCACATTCGGCGCATTTGGCCTTGACGCCTTCGCCTTCTTTTTCGTTTCTGCCGGCGCCGCCGCCTTTGGCGCCAGCTTGGCCGCGCGCCCTGAGGCGCCCTCGTCCCCGCGTGGCGCCTCAAGGCCGAGGAAACGCTTTGCAGCACGAATAGAGTCGTAGCGGCGCCCCTGCGGGGTGGTGAGGTACGAGTCGCCCTTAGAGGCGCCAGCCTTGCGCGCCTTCCAGCGGATGCTCCAACCAGCTGCACCCGGCACCGGTCGGTCCTCAAACTCGACCGCCTCTGAGTTGGCGAGCCGGAAAGCGTCGGAGAGTGCCGACGCAATCGCGTCGGCCTCCTCGCGCGCGCTGCCCTCGAGCGGCTGCCACGAGCTCTCCTCAGCAGCCGGCTCGGGCTCGGCGACAGCGGTGGAGATCACGCCCATGCCCGCCGCTGCCTCTGCAATCAGGCCGCCGATGCGCTCGTCGATGGCGCACACCACCGGTGCCGACGGCTTCGTCGGCCGAGCCACGCGCCACGTCTCCTCTGGCAGCTGCGGGCACGCGAGCATCGCCTCGGGCCACCGTAGCCAAGCGAGGGTGACGCTACTGATTTGCTGGGCGAGAGGCGCCTCGTGCCGCGGCTCCTGCCGAAAGCGCTTGGAGCCCTTGCCCCGCGCCGCCGCGCCGGGCGCAAGGGCAACCTCGAGCGACCTCGCCGCGACAGCCTCCCGACCGAGCAGCCCCCAGCAGCGCTGCAGCAGCACGAGCGCCTCAGCGACGCCACCGGTGCCGGTGCCTGTGCACAAACCATCCGTGGAAGGAAGCAAATCACGCGAGTGCGATCTAGCAGCGCAGGCCGCAACGGTACCACCAGCGAGCCAAAGCTTGCACAGCGCGCAGATCGCATAGTGCAGTGAGCGGCGGGAGCCCTTTGCGCCACCCTGGGTGGACCCGGTGCGCGCCCATCTTGGCAGCGCGCGCATGGCGACCTCGTACACCACCCGCTGCGCCGCGACCGCCGCAGCGCGCCAGTCTCCGCAGCTGAGCTCCGTCTCCTCGCCCGCCGCGTCCGCCGTGGGCACCTCGGAGGGGGGTGCGGCTGCGGGCGGGGAGAGCAGCGGTCCGCGGTGCGAGGGGTGGAGGCACGAGAAGGCATCGAGCGACTGCAACAGCAGCGTGAGCATGTTGTGGAGAGATTGCCAAATCGCGTCAACCCTCCCCTCCGTGACATCCGCACCCGCCGCCAGTGTCGCCGCCGCAGCAGTGCCAGCCGACCCCCCTGTTGCCGCTCCCAAACGCTTCTGGGTCGGAGGAGGGGTGGACACGGCGAGCTGGGCCAGACAGCGTCGCAGCGCGGCACAGAGTGGGCTCAGCAGCTGGCTGAAACGCTCGCGAAGCCGCGGCAGCGGCACGAGTGGCGGCGGAGGGGATTCCCCCCTCGCGAACCCGCCGGCGCCACGGCACATGCCGATCCAACACAAACCGAGGAGCTGCACGCTCTCAGCCAGCTTAACATCCCCACCCGGGCTGGCCGCCGCCACCTCTCCGCTTGCTGCCTCGGCAGCCGCAAACGCCGGCGACCACGCCGCATCGCATATGCTTTGCACCGCGTCGCCCCCCAAGGTATCGGCACCGCCTGCGTGCGAAACGATGGCCGCCCACTCCCCGCCGGCGGAGGGAGCCGCCCGCACGGCGAGTCCAGAGAGGAGAGCGCGCGCCTCGTGCACCTGAGAGGGGGGGCGCGCGCGGGCGGCGTGAGCGGCGAAATGGCGCGGGAGAAAGAGGGACTGCAAATGCGCTGAGGAAGCGGAAGAGCTTGAACCCCGTGGCTCTTCCCATTCTGGAGAAGTGGAGGCGACTAAGCCCATGCGTGGCAAGGCGGCTCGCACCAACTTCTCGAGTGAGTGCCGCTGCTGCGCCTCCGACACGTCAGCCAAGGTGATGCGCCGAGAAGCACTGGCGCAGAGGGGATGCGCGAACGCCTCTGCCGCCGCCCCACCCTCCTCGCCGCCCCTCGCCTCGCCATCGGCGGCCATCGCGCGCAGCGCATGCGCGCACTCTGCGAGGTGGCGGGTCGCCGCGACCGCCTCGCCGTCTCGCTCAGCCTTCGTTGCAAGTGACCAGCTGAGGCGCGCGAGCGTGTCCGGCGCGGCCTCTTCCCCTCGGCTGATGGCCAGGAGGAGCGCTGCCTGTAGCTCACCAAACACGGCGGCAGCTTGCTCCCTCTCCTTGCCTCCTTGCGCCGGCCCGCCATCGCCACCGCCTCCACTGCTGCCGCCATCGCCGCCTCTGCCACCGCCACTGCCCCCGTCCTCGAGCGAGAGCTCCAGGAGAGCGAGCAAACGAGCAGGGGGGGGGGGCGATCCCGTCTGCGACCGCGTCAGCGCATGAAGCGTCAGCAGCGACGCGCGCAGTCGCAAGCGTCCGGGCACAGGGAGGCGGAGCAAGCCGTCGGCAACGAGGCGGCGCTCCGAGGCAGGGCCAGAGGACGGCGGAGAAGCGGAAGAGGGCGGGGAGGCGCCGGACGGGCCGGGTGACGGGAGGATGAGGAGGCGGTCGAGAAAGGACGAACAGACGTCGAGGAGGCCATTGTTGAGCATGACGCGCTCGTCGCGCAGCCATGCCAACACGGACCGCTCCTCCTCCCATCTGGATGCGAGAGGAGCGTCCCGGCCCGCCTCCGCTGCCTGCCCCTCCGCCGCCGCCTCTGCCGCCGCCAACGCTCCCGACCGGACGCCAGAGGTGGGCTGGATAACGGGGGAAGGAGGGCTGGACGGGAGGGGCGGGAGAAAGCGCGCAAACAACTGCTGCGCACTCGCCGGCCGCTTAACCACCACGTCAGAGGCGCCAAGTGCGCCGCGGCGGCTGCGCTGCGGTCGCCGGCTCGCTGCTGCCGCCGGCTTGCGTCGCTTTGGAGGCGGCGCCTCCTCGGTGGGGGTAGGGGGCGGCTCCTCACCGCGAGAGCCCGCTAGGGCCGAGGCGCCGCCGCAAGCTGAGGGTGGCGCCTCCTCCACGGCCACCGCCGAAGCCGCGTCCAGCGCAGTGGGAACTGGCTCGGCTTGCTCCAGATGGCGCCTCTTGGCTCCGCCCGAGCTCAGAGACGAATCGCCAGCCTCCTCGCCGGCCGTCGTCACCGACGCCGTGGATGCCACCTCTCCAGCCTGGTCGGCCTCAATCGGGACAGCCTCCGCAGCCTCCGACCAACATGCCCCTCCCAATGCTGCCGCCTGTGCAGCGCTGCCGCCTGGGCCGCTGCTTTCGCCGCCGCCTTGGCCACCAGCCTCGCCCACCCGGTCGCGGTCTGCGGAGCTGCCAGGACCGCCGCCAACCGCCGCGGCTGGCGGAGCGGGCGGAGCTGACGCCTGCGGGGAAGGTTATGAGAAGTCAGGGAGGCCCCTCTTTGTTGGCCGACGGCGTGGCAGGCTCGGTGGAGAAGGCGGGTGACGGCAGAAGTGGCGGGCGGAGATGGGTGGTGGAGGTGAGGAACGGGCGGCCACGCCTCGCAATCGGGAGGGCCAGCGGCATCTGGGGCCTATCCACACGCCCCCAGTCGTGTTGAGACCCATTTGACGGCGTCGGTCGGCTGCCCCGACGGCTAGTTCATCGGGGTGACGACTACATCTCGGGTCTTCCTCCAGCTATATCCCAGCGATCGCACCCCAGCGAGCGCTGCATCCATGTCGTGGGGCAGGTCGATTGCTAGCCGCCGACCCGCCAGCCATGCTGCGCCTGGGCCTACGGTCACGGCGCCGACGCGTTGCGGACGTGCTCCTGCCCCCCCCCCCCCCCCGTCGCACTGCGTCGGGCTCTGCGCCTCCGCCGGGCTCCTCAGCGAGCGCCACAAGGGCCTGCTCACAACCGCGCGCGTGACTTCACTCACTCTCCCGCCGCCGCTCGTCCCACCGCCAGCGCCGCGAATTGCCTCCGCGACGCACAGCCAGCGGGGCGCGGCAATCTCAAGCGTGGGCGTCGGCGCCGGCGTGCTCTTCTCCTCCGCCGCACTCCACAGGACGCACCCCTCGCAACCCTCCGAGCCGAGCTGAGGCGCGGCGACCGCGGAAGAAGGCCCGAGCAGAGCCGCCGCGGCGTGCGGGGGCGGCGAGGGCACGGGAAGAGGAAGTGCGCCCGGCGGCAGACCACGCGTGGTGGCCGCGCGAGCCGCGAGCTGGGCTGCCGCTTTGGTGTCGCCCACCCGTCTGAGCAACGCGTCGAGTGCACACCACGCGAGCTGGTTGTGCGGGCTGGCGAGGACGGCGTGCTCAAGAGAGTGCCGCTCGAGGGCGGCGAGGCGCGCGGCGCCCGCCAACCGGCCGATCCGCAGCCAGAGCCGCCCGTCGCGCTCGTCCAGCGCAACCGCACCCAGTGCGTGCTGCAGCGCCTGCTCCGGCTCGCCACCCGATGCCTCGAGGTTGCTCAGGTTCATCAGCGCGAGGAAACGCAGCCGCAGCGACGGGTCGCCGGTCGCAGCGTGCAGCGCGTCCGCCTCAGCGATGAGCGGCTGGTCCAGTAGCTGGCGGTAGGCGGCCGTGGCGTCGGCGAGCCTGCCCGACGCCTCGTGCTGCAGCGCGAGTGAGTAGAGTGCGGCATTGGCACTCTCCTGCGCCTCGATGCCACGTCGGGCAACCTCCAGCGGGTGCGAGGCGCGCTCGGCGGACTCGATGTCGACGATCGAAATCATGGGATGTATCCGCCGCCAGCGACTTGCTGAAGATCAGGGGGCGTCCCGCTGTTTATTCACAGCACGCCACTAGGGATCTTATAGAGGAACCCTAGAGGCGTCGGAGACCCACAGCGCGATCTGCGCTCCAGAGCGTTTCGCCTTCTCCGCCCGCCCGTGAGCGCCCTCCGCGTGCATCTACTGGCTGAACACGCGTCGTGGGTCGTGGGCCAGCTCTCATACGACATACCCTCCCGCCCGGCCCCGGCGGCAGGTGGCGTGGGCGCGCCGCCCGAATCACCGCCCGCGGTGGTGCTGGCGTTCGAATGACAGAGTGACTGCGCTAGGCGGAGCCCGCGCAGCTTCTCCTCCCTGCTCGATGTGTCGCTCAAAACTGCGCAGCCGGGCTCCCTGAACTCGGAACGTTGGCTGGGGCTGCAGACGAGCGGCGCGGGGGGCGACGTCGGCTCCGCGACGCCGTCGGCCCGGGAGCAGCCGCGCGCGGGGATGACCTCGTCGTCGCCGACGAGGAGGCTGCGCAGCGCCTTCTGCATGGAGGAGAGCATTGACGTTGCCGGCATCGGTAGTCGTTCGGTTCGGCCTGGCTGCCCTGCGCGCCGGGGCGCCTGCAGCGTGCGTCGCTGGCGGGCCGGCGGGTAGCGCCGCCTCCGCTCGCTTGAGAACTGGTCGATTGGCGCCTGTCTGAGCAGGAGCCGACGCTAGTCGGGAGCTGTGTCAGGAGCCTCGTGGCGCTCGGAGGTCCCGCGCACAAAGCGGCGGGCAGCGGCGGGCGCGGGGTAAGGGATCCGGTAAGGGTTTGCAGGCTTGACCCCAGTTGGGCCACGGTGACTAGGTGTGAATGGGGGAGTTCGGTATTCACAGTCGTTTACACTGAGGGAGCAATGGCTATTATTATTCGGGTTGCTTTGCCGTCATCATTCAGGGCGGCGTCCTACCATGGCGACTCAAGTCAATTATTAATATTGCTGGTGTCCGCCGTGCGAGGCGCCGTTCCACTTCGGCGCCGCCGGTCTGGCGCGGTTTCCTATTTGCAATTATTGCACGCCGCGCCGCCGTTGGGCGAACTTATCGGCAGCAACTTATTGGCGCGGTTTTCGCGATGTCTCTCTTAGCTCTGGGTCGCAATGGGCGATCCCAGGCGGGAGCAGAGGCCAGTGGCCTCGATTCTCTGATGGGCTGGGCCTACACTACGATCGAGTTCACGTTATTCCTGTGGTCGATCGCCGTGGGCCTCGCTTATGACGGTCTTGCAGCCCTTCTCACTAGCCGGGTCTACCGTGCCGGGGCTGGGGCAGTCCTCCTCTACCTGCTGGGTACCACCCTGATTGAGCTGGTGACAAGCGGTGACGGGGGACCTGAGCTCCTCTTCTTCCTCAGGATGGCCGTCTTCGTCTACTGTGTCGGCTATCAGGTTCGCGCACTCTGTGACTACACCCCTGTCCGCGTCCTCCTCCTCCTCAGTGGAGGGTACCCCTTGTTCCGCCACGGGGCGGCGGCGATTGCCGAGCCGTTCCGGGACTACGCGGCGATGGGCCCTTATGCAGGTGTGCTCCTCACCTTCTCCGCCATCTACCTCGCCACGCGCTCCATGGGGCGGCACGTTGGCTACTTCATGGACACGTACATCAAGACGTACGTGCTTGAGACCCGGATCGATTCCTTGCTCCGCCGAGTCCGTGGAGGCGGTGCTCATGCTGACGAGCCTTCAGAAGAGTCGGTCTCCCTCCTCCACGCCTATCTCCGAGCCCGCGGTGGCCTGCTCTGCACGCTTTCCGTCGCCGTTTACCAGTACCGCCTTGTCATGATCCCGCTACTAGTCCTCGGGGGGCTCGGGGGAGTCGGCGCTGTTTGCCCTTCGTGTGGCAGCTCGATCGCATCCTGCACCTACGACACAGATCAACGGTGCCCGACCATCACCATTGTCGCGACCAACGCGTCGGCGATGGCAGGCGTCGGAGTCGTGAGTACCGTCACTCTTGCCACCCTCATCCGGCCGCGCTACCTGCGCATCTTTGGGACGAACGCCCTTCAGGCCCTTGTGGCGATGCGCCGCCGCCCAGCCGCGGGCACGCCCTTCTCCATCACTGCCGATACCTCCAAGGGCGATATCGTCCAGGCCATCTCCGCCGGACGCATCTGCCAGATGGAGGCAGTCGAGCAGCTGGCCCAGCAGCTTTCTGGCGTCGAGGCCGAGGAAGAGGGGGAAGAGAAAACCCGAAAGCTTGCGAACATTACCCGCAGCCTGGACCTCCTGAGGACGCTCAAGGAGACTGCAATCCCTGACGCCGGGGGGTCCGAGCACGGTCCAACCGTCCCAACTGGGGATTATACCTTCACTTTCGCCAAGGTGAGCCGGGAGGTGGCTGACGGCGTTGCAAAATCGTCAACCACTGCGTCGCTCAACGCCGGGACGACCACCACGCAACGGGCGACCTCAGTTCACAGTGCGCGCATCGTCTACCCGAAGACCGAGTCGGAATTTGGGGCCGCACTCAACCTGTGGCTGATGATTTCTTCTGGACTGGGCACGTCACCCACCCACTGTGTGTGCTCTAAGTGGCTGAAAACTTGATCAATTGTTTTTTGAGCCCCTACGCCCTCGGGACGCGCACCGCGCTACTGCTCCCGGGCCAGGGGTGTAAGGGAACACACTAGGGCACACCAGGGCCGGTCTAGCCGGCCTTATCCCGCCCACAGCCTTCGAAAACGCACAAAAATCGCACCGCCGGAGCCGCGGCGAATCACCGCCGGAGGCCGCGTGTCGCGCCACCGACGGCCGCACGTCGAACCCCCGGCTCCGCGCCGCTGCTCCACCGCGCCGGCCATCCAGCGCGCACCCCCCAAGCTGCTGGTGCCCTCTTAAAGGGCCACAAAGCCTCGAAAGGAGCCGTCGACCGTCACCTAACAGAGGGGTGTCGGCCCCGGGCTCGCCGCTCTTGCGAGCGGTCGGCGGCGTCTAGGGCGGAGCCAGCGGTAGTAGCGGTGGTGCCGGCGTGTGCCGTGACGGAGGGGGTGGCGGCGGGGCGCGGACGGCGGGGTGCGGCGGCCGAGGCTCGAGCGGGGGGGCGGCAGCGGTGGCACCATCGTCGGCGGAAGTTCGACCTGGCGGGTGAGAGGTGGGAGGCGCCGAGGGCGGAACCGCTGCGGACGCGGCGAGGTTGGAGGCGCAGAGGCCGAGGCGGCACGGGCGGCGGCGCCGACGGCACTGCAGCGCCGGTGCAGCGCCGGGGAGGGCGGCTGAGGTGGCGCGGACGGCGGTGGCGAGAAGGCGGGCGGAAGCTTAGACGGGTGGTGGTGGAGGAGGAGGTGGCAAAATCACGGGCGAAGCGCCGAGGGGGGCGGCGGAGGCGGTGCACCAGCGGTGGGGAGGGTAGCTACGGCGGCGGGGTAGCGGCCAGCATCGCCAGGGGGGGCGGGAGGTGCCGCGGGTGCCGCACGGGCGGCGGCGGCCGTGCCGGTGATGGCGCCTGGGAAAGGGGAGGCGCGGGTCTGAGAGGCGGACGCGCGGGCGGGAGAGGTGAGTGAGACCACGCACGCGGCTGCGGTCGCGTCGCGCCGTGCGGGAGGGGCGCCGGCGCAACCACGGCGGCAGCCGAGGCGGCTCATCGCGCCGTACAGAGGCTCCGGGGAGGCGCGCGGTGCGGCGGCGCACCGGTGGATCGCCGCGGCAAAGTGTAGCCGAGGCGGGGCGGCAAGCGCCCGAGCCGGCCGTTGGGGCGGCGCCGACGCCGCCCAGGATGCCGTGGGCCGATGGTGCGGAGGAGCGGCCGCTCCCCCTCTCGGGGCGGCCGCAAAACCTGTGCAGGAGCAGCACCCCGAGAACGCGCCTGCTGGGGGTGAGGCGCAAAATGTGAGATTGCGGCCGCCGCAATGGCCACTTTCTCCCTCCAAAGTGCATGTGCCTTGGGAAGGGGGTGCAAGCACACCTCCGCTGCTCGGAATATAGGGTCACCGGACTCGTTCGCGAGCGAGCGCGGGTAGACGGCGGCGTGCGCAAAGCGACGGCTCGCGCGCGACCGCGGGCTTGCGCGTCGGCCGTGCGCGGGCAGAGGGTGCTGAGGGGCGAGCTGTGGCGGTCGCTCGCCTGGGCAACCCGCGCGCGGGCGGCGCGCCGCAGCGGGGAGCGCCCAGGGGCGCGGCGCGGCTGGCTGCGAGCGGGCGCTTGACATCGTTTTTGAGGAGAGATAGCCCAAAAATATACCGCCGTTTCAAGCACACAGTGGAGCTGACTGCTTTCCTGCAGTACGTCGTCTACGAGACGATCCTCGATCGCGGACATCCATGGCAGCTTGCTGTGTGTCTATTCGTCGCCTTCATTCGCAAGGTGGAGGAGTCTGGCGGGGCGCTCTCCCTGCGCAAGGCAACCGAGGAGGTCTATCTCGCCGGCATGATGGATGAGGCGCGCCTCATTCTCGCGGCCGTGTACCCCAATGTGCAGGAGTCCGCCTTTTTTCGTACACGCGGCGGGGAGCCGCGGTCCGGGGAGACAGGCAACACCGCAAAGAAGTGGAATGGACGCTTTTCGAGTGATGGGGCCCCTTGCACAGCTTGGAACTTGGGCAAGGCGCATGTGCCGTCGATGCTCAAGCCAGACGGGACATGCAAGCACAACCACGTGTGCGACCAGTTCGTCACCGACCAAGGCAAATTCGGGCGGTGCGCGGGCAAGGTGGGCCCTGCGGGCCATAAGCGCGCTGATTGTCCTAACCCCAACAAGTGCAGCACCCCCCACAAGGGCTGAGCCCTTCGGGGTCCGGCTCATGGAGGAGCTGACTGCGCGGGCGCAGACGGGCTATGCTTGCGAGCTGCCCGGCTTCGGCATCCGCTTTGACAACTTTGTACCGGTGATGCAGCGGGCGGTGAGCACAGGATGGGTGACGCCTGCCGACGCTGCCTTCGTGTATGACGGCCTGCGCGACGGCTTCAAACTCGGGGTCGATATCGCGCGCCTCCACGGGCATCGCTGGTTCAAAAACTACGAGTCCGCCCTTGGGGCGGAGGACGCCGTCGCCAAGGCGCTGTCCAAGAGGGTTGCCGCTGGTAAGACACTCGACCTGGGAGAGTGGGATGCAGGTCTGGCGAATGAGCTCCGGGCAGGCTGCCCTTCCAGTATCATCTTTCCGGTGGGCGCGGTTCCGAAGGGTCCGCTTGAGCCGGGGGCGTACAGACCAGTCTCTGACCACAGTCGGTCGGGCCTCAATGGGGCCGTCGACGAGGCTGAGATGGAGGCGTTGCGTCACCAGGTGAACAGCTATTCTGAGGTCGCGTGGTTCCTGCGTCAGGACTACTTTATGCGTGTCTCCGACGTTGATTCCGCCTTCTCGCTCTTGCCGATTCATTGGTCGCTTTGGCCCTTCTTCCTGTGTCGATTCCGGCTTCGGGTCGGAGGGGATGTGCGTCTGCTCATGCATGTTGGCGGAGACTTTGGCGCCGCAGGAATGCCAGGGACCTTCAAGCGCTTCTTTGTTGACGTGGTTGTTCAGATGGCGCGGTCGGTGCAGGTTCTCACCCTACCGATGCCCGTCCATGTCGACGACTGCGGCCTGATTGGGCCGGAACAAGGAGCGGTGGATCGCGAGATGCTCGCTTTCCATGTTTGGGCGGAGGAGGTCTGTGGGATCGTCTTCAAGGCGATAAAGGACCGTCCCGCTGCGCAGCTTCAGTTCTTCCTCGGTTTCTGGTGGTGCGCTCGGTCTCAGACTCGCACCCTAGATTGGGCCCGCGTCGTACTGTATGATGACATGCTGCGTGTCATGCTCTCGCAATCCTCGCTGACCCTACGGGAGATGCAGGTGGCTGCGGGACGTATTATGCGCTGCATCATGACGTTCCCACCCGGGGCTGGTATCCTCGTCGCCGGGCTCTTTGCGCTCACCGTTGGGCTCACGTTGCCGTGGCACCGAAGGCGCCTCCCGCACAAGGTCAAGGAGGACCTGCGCGTGGCCCGCTGGTGCGCTTCTTAGCTCCCCGGCCCTGGGTGTGAGGTTGATGACTGCACTCCACAAGTGCTCCAAGAAAATGCCCGAGTTGGGGGAACGGTAGTTGGCAGCGAGACCGAGAGTGGCCGGGGTCCCCGGCTGTCGCCGACGTGTTTGTGTCTCGAGGTTTGTGTCGGCCGGCAGGTCGAGCGCTTGCCCTGTCAGCTCCTGCGTCCACCATCTATGTTCGTATTAAGGTTCTCCATGCCAGTTTCGGGTGGCAAACCCCCTGCCCGGTACCTAGAGCCCCAGGTAAGGCCCAGGTGTGGCCTAGGGCATCAGAAGGGACCCAGAGGAGTCCAGTCTGGGCCATAGAGACCATGTCTTTGCCCCCGAAGGTCGCGTTCAAATGCCCGGAACGGACGTTGATATGCGCATCTTGAGATAACATGCATCTAAGAATATCCTTACTTGTACTGCACACTGTCTTGCCTATGCTCGAGCATCTCTAGATGGTATTTTCAACTTAAAATGCCGGAGCATCCTGGATTGCTCGAATCATCTGAAGATGCTTCGCATCCTCCCTAGGTTACTAGTGGTGTCCGGTTGGCGCGATCGCCGAGCTTGTGACGCTCAGGGAAGCCTGATGAGGTGCTGGTTTCTTTGCCCAGGCCTGGCCTTCCCCGCTCCCCCCCTGGCTGGATCAGCTGAGCAAGATTTTGGGAGGGGGGGGGGGGGGGGGGAGGGGCTGACTTTTGTCGGACCCCCCTATCCAGACTGATTCCAGAGAGAGGAGCCCGAAAATGGCAAATGCAAATCTCGACTCTACGCGCGAACAGCTTGGTACGAAAACAACGTCAACGAAGGTGGTACGTATGGGCATCTCTGAGCTGGTACGACCGTGACAGTGCGCTCTCCGTCCTCCGCCGTGTGGCAGGAGCGCGCCGCGTGTCCGTGACCGTGTGGCGCGGCGCGTGTGCCGCCCGGGGGGGCGGCCCCCCCGCGTGGGCCGTGTGCTGTGGCGGTGCCTGGGCGCGTGGGCGGCCTGGCGGCCATGGCCTGGCGGTGGGGGGGGCGGCCCGCGGGCTGCCGGTGCCGCCGTGCGCGCTCCAAGTGTTCCAGACCAAATCATGCAGCACCAGCACCGTACAGAATACGCACAAGATATGGTGGTCACTTGGCGGTACTAGTGTTATCCGTGAGGCCAGGTGCGGCGATTCCGCCCGGGGGATTATCGTGGGCACGCCACCACGAACCTCGGGCAGACAGCGCGTGCGCGGCGGCGGAGGGCCGGCGAGCCGCCGCGGACGTCACTGGCCGTAATTCCGGGAGAAAGCGCGCAGGGGCCCGCTTAGTCCTCGTCCTCGTCGGCCTCGTTGTCGTGGATGTTGTAGTACCGGAGCTCGTACGAGTCCTTCTTGTTGGCAATGACGTGCAGCCAATCGCGCAGCTGCTGCTTCTTCAGGTACTTCTTGGAGAGGTACTTGAGATAGCGCTTGGAGAAGTCCGTCTCGGCAGAGACAATCACCTTCGCCTTCTCGCGGGAGACCGTGACAAGGTCGGCGAGGTTGCCAACCTTGCCATTCACCTTGATCTTGTCGAGCAGGAACTTCTCCTGGGCGGCACAGTGCGCGAGCCGGTTGGGGGCGCGCCGCGGGGCGAGCGTCTAGCGGGCGCGAGGGGATGTGCGGCGACGGGAGGGGACGATGAGGCCGGCGGGGGGAGGGGCGGACGACGAGAGCCCGCGACCGGCGCCCGCGAGGGGGGGGGGGGGGCGCACAAAGGACGCGGCATCCATGATGCCGTCGTCGACCGGCTGCGAGCAGTCAATCGCAAACTTCTTGACCACCTTCTTCTTCTGGATCTTCTTGGCCTGCGGGCGGCGGAAGGGCGGGCGCGTGGGCATTCCGCCACGCGCGAGCAGCAGCGACGGGAAAGCGGGGGCGGCGACCCACGGGAGCCATGTTGTGGGCGAAGGAGGAGAGGAGGGGCCTGGCGCAGCCCCGTGCTTGGCGAGAAGAATTCGCTTCGCGCGCGCGGTCTCTCTCGGACAGCATGTCTCTCTTCGTTCTCGCGCTCCTCGCTCGGCCGGGCGGCGGAGGGGGTGGTGCGGAGGCGTCGCCGCCGCGCGTACGCTCGCGCGGGGCGGCGCTGGAGCCCACCTGCTGGCGCCGCCACGGCATGCAGCACCGTGGCGATGGCGCTAAGAGGTTCCTCTTTTCCGCGCCCCCCCCGCAAGGCGCGCGATACACGGCGCGACGCCCGGGGCCGAGCGCAGAGCCAGAGAGACCTGTGGCGAGGCCCAGGGGCTTCCAAAAACCGAGCATCTCGACGACGAGCAGCTCTCTTGCAGCGAGCAGCGGAGGAGGCGCCTGGGCGAAGGGGCCGGCGCGGCGGCTCGTGGCGCGCACACGCCCCGCTCGCCCGCGGCCGCTGTGGCATGGCTGGCGAGATTCAGCTTTGCCTCCTCGGCGACGTTTACGAAGCTGACCTCGCTGCTGTACTTCGGGCGCGGCGTTTGGCTCGTGCGATGCGCGTGGCCGCGCGTGGCGTGGCTGGCCCCCGTGGCGCGCTCGACGCCCAACGCCGCGGCACGCACGCGCCGCGGAAGCTGGACGTCGAGCTGCAGCATGGGCGGCGAATCGCTCTTCGATGAGGAGCTCGTCGTGCCAGTGCTGGTTGGCAAGGCGTCGGCAACGTACGCGCCGACGGTGGGCGGCGCGGGTGGGCGTGCCCAAAGAGCTGCGCATCAACAAGCACCAGATCGATCTGGCGTTCGCCGTGACAGACTACAAGGTGAGTGGGTGCCCAAGCCGTCGCGCCGCCCACATTAGCAACCAACCGAGCCAATCTTCCGCGCGCTGCAGGTGCAGGGCAAGACGCTCGATTACTTCATCGTGAGCCTCGGCAAGCGCGGCGCCGGCGTCTACCCGAAGCTCAAGCTGGTCGACTTGCACGTGCTCGTCTCGCGAGTTCGCCTTGGTGCTCGCCTCTTCGTGATCGGCCTTAACCCCAACGACGTGGACCACCTGCGCCAGCTACGGCCGTCGGAGGTGCTGGGCATCTGGGAGCACGGCTACAACCAGATCACGGAGATGTGGGAGCCGGAGCTCGCGGCCGCCTACGCCGCGGAGCGCGTCGCATCGCGGCGGGCCGCCGAGGCCAAGCGCCGCAAGCGAAAGCGCGCCGGCGCGTGACCGCACTTGGGGGCCGCGCCATTGCAGCTGTGTCATGATAGATAGATCACATAGAAAGCATGAAGCATGTGCATGACGTCATGATAGATATAGAAAGCATGAAGCATGTGCATGGCGAAACTCGAAAGGTCTCCAAAAAAGGAATCTTACAACGAATTTCTGATATGTTCTAGGGGTCCCGTACCATGCGGAATCGACCCTATCCAGTGCTCAAGTGCTCAAGCTGGTACGTGCGAACCAAAACGAAACTACGTTGGGTTACACCAATCCTCGCTACCCAACGCGGCCAAAGGATATCCACCTCGAGAACCTCGAGAAACTACGTTGCAGGGGGCCCATGCGGAGCCTTTTATTTATTGTATGTGGCTCTTTATCGTTCAACGTAGAAATTTATTTCTGTAGTGTAGCTCACTCCCACCATTAATTCTCGCGCACGTCTACTTGGCCGAGGAAAGCGGTCTGCCTCCACCCACCACAAATGCCCGCAGAGCTCAATACTGTTGGATAAACACCAGCCAGGCAGGGGTGAGGAACCACCCCGACCAAACCGACGGCGCGTCGGGGCCAGCGCTCTCAAATGCGCCCCAAACTGTCCTGCCATTCTCCACGCCGACCGCCGCCCAGCAGCCAGAGCTGGCAGAAGCCGACGTGGCCGACGTGCAGCCGATGCAGATCGACCCGCCGGGCTCCGGATGCAACCTCGCCGTCGCCCCCTGCTCCACCGCTGCTCCCGCCCACCACGCCGCCGTTGCATTCGTCGAGCCGGCTGCACCTCGGCGTTCTCCCCGGCTACGACGAAGCGATTGTTATGGTATCATTTCGCATGCTGACGTTCACGACCCGCCGGGCTCCAGTTGCACCCCCGCCGCTTCGCCGCCCGTCGCCAGGCCCGACGCACCCGCCGACCACGCTGCCGCTGCATCCGTCTCTTCCGCTGCCGCTTGCCCGGTCTTGGCCGTTGCTTTCCCTGCCACTTCGCCGCCTGTCGCCAGGCCCGCCGCACCCACTCCCTCCTCGGCCGCCGTTGTTTCACAAGCTGGTGGCGTGCAGCTGATCCACTCCGCGAAGTCAGCCACTGGGTACATGGGCGTGTGCGGCGTGTCAGGCGGGAAGTTTATGGCGCGCGTCACTCACCAACGCCAGAAGGTGAGCTTGGGCGTGTTCGAAACCGCGGTGGATGCCGCAGTCGCCTACACCAAGCACAAACGCGAGCCCAGCGTGCCCGCCGCACCACCCACCTCCGGACAGGCCCCAGCCCCGCCAGCCGGGGCCGTGCCCCTCTCGCGCTTAGCAGCTGGCCAACGGTGATGTGCACGCCGTCGCGTCACCGACGGCTCGTGCTTGCGTATGATAGCAGTCCCTCGTCTGACGGCAGCGTCCTCGTTCCGCCACTCCGCCCGCGCGGCATCATCATTGTCCGCCTACACCACTGCGGCCGAGGCCGCACCCGCAGCCTTGGCAGGGGTTTATGCGCGCGCCGGCGCAGGTGCAGCAGCAGCCAGTCAGTGCAGCAGCAGCAGCCAGTGCAGCAGCGCGTGACCACGCTTGCACAAGCGGTGGGTGGTCGTCATGTGCTGCAGGATGGGTCACTTTGGACGCGTCCCTGAGTAATGAGCGACCCACGTCGAGAGTTGCTCCCGACTCTGGCCTTTTCTGGGTCACGTAGCCACACCTCGCCTCCTTGGTGCGAGTGGCTGCCAGTTCGACTCTGGGGAGGATCGAACCATCAACAACAGCGAGGCGCGGTGCAATCAGTGGAAACCATCGGCTCAGAAAGAGCTCAAAGAACACTGATGCTGCCCGAAGCAGATGAGTCACGGCCGCTACGACAGGGAGAGCGCGGCGGGCCAGAGGAACGTCAAGGAGAAAATGCACGGAATGATTCGCTCTCTTCAGTCTTTCAACAAATTTCAGGATGGAGTTTTGAGTAAAGCAAGAAGAAAATCTCCCCAATTTTTTCTTCGGCGCTGACGCGCGCGCGCGCCGACATACCTTGTGTCCGACCCCGACCGCCGGCCGAAACAGCCGCGTCCAACCCCCTGCGGCGGCCGAAAATCATTTTGTGCGCGGATTGATCTACAAAACTCACGTGGCCCGAAACGCAGCGCGTTGCCCTGGGTTATACAGTCCACCAGCCGAGGCGGGACTAGAGAGGCACACTGGTGCACGGACGGGGGCGCGGCCGCCATCTTGGACGGTGAGGCGAGTGCGTTTGCAACCGGGAGCCTGCCGCCGCCCGTAGATGGAAGGTCGACGCTGCGGCCTGCGTCGAGAGTGTGTCGACCTCAACTGCTGGGAGAGTTCATCCCACCATCGGCACCGTGTATTCGCTCACAGCACGCCATGATACTCATATAGGTCTAGTGCACACTTCAGCTCAGCGAGACCAATATCTCCAGCCTCCTTCATCTTGGCTTGCTGCTTGGGACATGGGAGCCAACACTTGCAAAAGTGAGTGTCAGAGTGTGTGTCGGAACTCGGTGGAAGCATCCGTCCTCATTCTGAGCAGGGCTGTGCTTTGGTGGGTGGCTGTGCTTGATCATGTGTGAAGTGGGAGTGCGTGCCGGCGCTGTCTGAGGGTAAAACAGGCATGAAATAGCCTCGTGTGGGGTGTTATGAGCCGGTGTGAGCTTGGAGACCCGAGATAAGTGCGGTTTGGGACAGCTCGGGCTTGCTACCGATGGGCCTGGGCCAGGAGAGCGGCAGGGAAGGCGAGGTGGTGAGCTGGCAGGCTGGGGAGTCGGCATGTGTGCGTGTCGCGATGAGCCTGCCAAAAAGCGTTGTTTGCGGCTATTGCTCAAGAATTTGGGAGAGAAGGCCTGCGTTTTATGACTGCATCCGTGCGTTTGGTGCATGAGGGCTGTGGATCGGGACATATCACGGTCGATGGCGCCGATAACGACCTCCGGAATGCCTCACAATCGCTTGGCATGGGGCCACCGGGACAATCTCGAGGCCTCTCCGTGGCATCACGAGCCGGTGTGAGCTTGGAGACCCGAGATAAGTGCGGTTTGGGATAGCTCGGGCTTGCTACCGATGGGCCTGGGCCAGGGGAGCGGCAGGGAAGGCGAGGCGGTGAGCTGAGAGGCTGGAGAGTCCGCGTGTGACCTTGTCGCGATGAAGTGCCACGAAGCGCTACTTCCTGCTCCCAGCTCACCGCCTTGCCTTCCCTGCCGCCCTCCTGGCCCAGGCCCATCAGTAGCACGCCCGAGCTGTCCCGAACCGCACTTACCTTGGGTCTGAAAGCTCACACCGGCTCGTGATGGCACGCAGAGGGCTCGAGATTGTCTCCGGTGGACCCCATCCGAGGCGATTGCGAGGGCTTTCCGGAGGCCATCACCGGCGCCACCGACCGTGAAATGTCCCGACCCGCAGCCCTCATGCACCAGGCGCATAGATGCAGTCATAATATGTAGGCCTTCTCTCCCGACGTTTTGAGCAATAGCCGCAAAAGGTGCTTTTCGGCAGTTCATCGCGACACGTCCAGGTGCCGACGAAGCGGCTTCCCAGCTCACCACCTCGCCTTCTCTGTCGCTCTCCTGGCCCAGGACCATCGGTAGCATGCCTGAGCTATCCCGAACCGCACTTGTCTCGGGTGTTCAAGCTCACACCGGCTCGTGATGCCACGGAGAGGGCTCGAGATTGTCCCGGTGGCCGGTGGACCCATCCGAAGGCGATTGCGAGAGGGCATTTCGGAGGTCATTATATCGGCGCCACGCGATATCCCGTCCCGCAGTCCTCATGCACCAGGGGCATGGGTTCAGTCATAATATGTAGGCCTTCTCTCCCACAGTTTTGAGCAATCGCCGCAAACATGCGCTTCTTGGCACTCGTGTGCGCGAAGAAGCCACACGCGGTCACACGCGCGGACTCTCCAGCCTCGCTCAGCTCACCACCTCGCCATCTCTGTCGCTCTCCTGGCCCAGGCCCATCCGTAGCAAGCCCGAGCTGTCCCAAACCGCACTTATCTCGGGCCGTCAAGCTCACACCGGCTCAAACGACCCACATACGGGCCCTCACACGCACATTACAGATCATAGACGCCACCGAACCCGCCGCCCGGACGCGCGGGTACGCACCGCCGCGCGTGCCGTCGCCGCGAGTACGGGAGCGAGCACGCGTGTGTGCGCCGCGCCTTCGGCCGGTCGCCCTCGCCGCCGCCACAGCGCTGCCACGGCGGCAGCAGCCTCGGCGCCGCCGCCCGCCGCCGCCCAGACGCGGGTACGCCGCGCCGCGCGTGCCGTCGCCGTCGAGCGAGCGCCACGGTGCCGGTCGTCGCCGCGCGCGAGCAAGCGTGGCGCTCCTTCTGCTGCAGGCGCGGCGGGCAGCGCCCGCTACGACGCCTCGCAGGCTGAGCCTCGGCGGCGTCGAGGTCGGTCGCGCTCGCTCCCGCGGGCGCGGCGGTCGCCACCGATCCGGACGCGGCCATGGCGGCCCTCGCGGCCGGCGCGCAAGCCGCAGAGCCTGCCGGAGGTGCCACCCGAGCGGCGAGGTGAGTCGGTGGCGGCGGTGGCGAGGCCTATGGCGGTGCGAGCGGGGCTGATAGAGGCTCGTCGATAGTGCATCGGCTCGGAGGCTGCGATTACCGGGTGAACGCAACTGCGCCGCTCGCCACCAAAACGCCGCCGAGAGCCGCCACCGGCTGCGTCGCGACCGCCGCCGCGCGGCTCGCGGCGGTGGACCCAGCATCGCCGCTCGGAGCCGCCTATATACTCGACCAAGACTCGGGCTCACGGCCGGGAGAGCGACGGGGCTGGTTGACGGCCGCCGGCGACCTAGCACGGCGCCGCTCGCCACCAAAACGCCGCCGAGAGCCGCCGCCGGCTGCGTCGCGACCGCCGCCGCGCGGCTCGCGGCGGTGGACCCAGCATCTCCGCTCGGCGCCGCCTATATACTCGACCGAGACTCGGGTCACGGCCGGGAGAGCGACGGGGCTGGTTGACGGCCGCCGGCGACCTACCACGGCGCTGCACGCCTTAGAGACGCCGGCGAGAGCCGCCGCCGGCTGCGTCGCGACTGCCGCCGCGCGGCTCGTGGCGGTGGACCCAGCATCGCCGCTCGGCGCCGCCTATATACTCGACCGAGACTCGGGTCACGGCCGGGAGAGCGACGGGGCTGGTTGACGGCCGCCGGCGACCTACCACGGCGCTGCACGCCTTAGAGACGCCGGCGAGAGCCGCCGCCGGCAGCGTCGCGACTGCCGCCGCGCGGCTCGCGGCGGTGGACCCAGCATCGTCGCTCGGCGCCGCCTATATACTCGACCGAGACTCGGGTCACGGCCGCGAGAGCGACGTTGCTGGTAGACAGCCGCCGGCGACCTAGCACGGCGCTGCACGCCGCAGAAACGCCGCCGAGAGCCGCCGCCGGCTGCGTCGCGACTACTGAGCCTGCGCGCCGCGCGCGGGCGAGGGGAGCGGCGACGGGGCGGTGGGCGACGAGCCGCAGCAGCTGCGCCTAAAAATGAGGTGGCGGCGGGAACTAGAGCGTCATCTGCTGCCGTGCGGGCAAGCGATCACCGCCCTCGAGCGCGCCGCGGCAGTAGTCCGTCCGAACCAACGCGACAGCTCGGACCGCGCGCCGTGCTCGCGCGGCGGTGAGGGGGGTGGCGGTGGGCGGTGCCGGCCGGCGGCGAGCCGCAGCAGCGCAACGGCAACGCAAAGGCTGCGGCCTGAGAGCGCCGGAGAGGAGGCGCTCAAGAGGTGGCGCACCTCAACAGCGCTCCTCCGGAGCAATCGATTCGGAGACCTCGCCGCCGCCTCGCCGCGCGGCTGAGCCGGCACAACCTTCCGGGCCTTCAGGTCTCCACAGCGCCGCCCGCCACAGCGTCGCTTTTTCTTTTTTATCTTTTATCAAAATGGGGCTGCAAACAACTTATCCACTAGCTCTCGAACCAAAAAACAGCATCAGTTGCGGAAGGCTCGAGTTGTGCTCTGATACAGACTACCCAACCCACAGGGCCAGGTTGCAGCAGGCAGCCTGATCGATCGAAATAAATACAAGCCGGCAAAGCCGGCGGTCGCAGCCGTGCTCTAGAGAGATATCGCAGTCTCAGGTGAGCTTCCAGGCTGAGCCGGTGCAGAGTGTGCCGGAGCAGCCGGCGCCGAAGAATAATCGTATCCCCAAGTGCCCCACGCCCCGTATTCGAACTCCTCGGCCTCGGCGGCAACCTCGTCTAGTGCCTCATCCGCCCTCTGCATCGAGTCTGCCGAATTGTCGCTCTCCGCTGCCGGTGCTGGCGTGTCTCCTAGGTAGCTGTTGAGAGCTTGCACAAACTCATCAAGTGAATGCACGACGACAAACACAGCACCCGCCCGAACCAACCGTGTGCGCCACTCCTGTTGGCGCGGTTGCAGTCGAGCACCGAGTACTTTCACCTCGACTGCCAAGCCGATCTCGTTGAAGGCTCCTCGCCAGTGCACGAAAACATCCGGGTAGCCGCTCGAGCTCCCGGTTGTTCGGAGTGCGTTCCATCGTATGGCGCCAAGGCGACCGCCGCCAAGGAAGGCGCCATTGACAGAACCCACAAAGGGCAGGTCAGGCCAGTGTTCGCGCAAAAAGTGAGCGATTGCCTTCTGTATCTCATGCTCGCGGCGATGCCGAGAACGCGTCATGTTGAGCACGGCGCGACTGTTATGACTTTACGGGCAAAAAAGTTTGTTTTAGAATCGCGAGTGTTCAGTGAGATCAATCGAATAAGTACACTATAGCCCCGGTGACCACCCGCAACCATTCAACCATTCGAGGCGATTTGCAACGCTTTTACTGCATTTTTTTGAAAAACCCCACCCTATATGAGATACCAAGCTTGGGTATTTCAATTGCGGCTGTAAGGTCACTGTAAGACTTACAGGTAGCTGTAAGGTCAATTGAAATACCTGGCTGGGGTATATCGATTCGGGGCGGATATTTTTCACTTTAATAGTTTTCCTTAACTTATTTCGCACACATTTGCCCCCCCAACCAGTAGAGGTTGAAACACAACTTTTTTGCTTTATGAGGTGCAATATGAGGTGTGGATGGAGCGCTAATGAGTCACTAGGAGCGCCGTTCGAGGGGGCCGATAGGCGTGACACGGCTCAAATTTGGGTTAAAAACTTCGTATTTTTGGCCTTGAAATGGCAAATTTTCTTGGGGGGGGATCTGCCCCCCCGAACCCCCCCGCTGGGGGGGGCAAAGCCCCCCCCAGACCCCCCCCTACACTGGAGTGGGGTGGTTTACAGGGTTGAGATGATATACGCTCTAGGTCTTCTTCCACGCTTGACGGCGCCCGTGACGGCAAAACAACGCCATGGAGGGCGCGTCCCTCCGCCTAGAGGAGGGACCTCCCGGCGACGAGGAGAGCAAGGCCTCGAAGAAGCAGCGCAAGGACGAGCAGCGGCGGCGCACTCGGGCCCGACAGGCATTTCTGCTCGTTTTCCTCGTCGCAATCCTCGTGGTGTCCAAGCTCGCTGCTCCAGCACCTGCCAGCAAGCAGGTGCCCGGCGACGCATCTCGGCACGGCGCGCTTCAGCACGAAGAAGGCCGAGGCGCGCCCGCGTGGCACTCCCAGCGCCCCAGCAACTGGACCAGCTCGAGCGGCGGCCGTCCAAAGGTCACCGACGCGGCCAGCGCGTTTTCGAGGTGGGTGGATGCCGGCAGCTTCGCGGCCGCCTCGCACGGCGGCGGCGGCGGCGAGCGTGAGGGGAGCGCGGCGGCTCATGGGCCGGCGGAGGCGGCCCTCGATGCCAAATGCTATGGCGAGGACGGCGCTGAGTATGACGGCGCTGGGGTGGCGATGTGGGGTAAGGACAACATCCAGCCCGACAGCGCCGCTTGCTGCGCGTCCTGCCGCACTCACAGCGCGGCGCACCCCGGTCGCTCGGGTTGCGCCGTCTGGGTCTTTTGCGCCTCGGCCGCCGGATGCGGCGGCCCGAAGCGCGGCGAGTGCTGGGGCAAGACTCGCTCCCAGAGCCTACTGCCCGTCGTGCGCTCGCGCGGCCAAGGCTGGGTGTCTGGTGCGCTCCTCTCCGACGCCGAGGCGGCGGAGGTGGCGGCGGCGCGCGCGGCAGGAGAGGCGGAGCGCGCGGCGCGGCGGACACGGCCGACCAACCCGAGGGTCTTTCTGGACGTGTCCATCAGCGGGGGTGCGGCGTCGAGGATGGAGTTTGTGCTGTACGCCACAGAGGCGCCGCGCGCGGCTGAGAACTTTCGCGCAATGTGCACGGGAGAGAAGGGGGGTAAGCTCACCTTTTCCGGCATGCGATTCTACCGCATCATAGACCAGTTTATCGACCAGGCGGGCGTCAACGGTGTCGGCTCCATCTGGGGATCGTCCTTTGATGACGACCCGGGGGGCCTCGCGCTGAGGCACGACACGCACGCACGCACGCACGCACGCACGCACGCACGCACGCACGCACGCACGCGCGCACACACACACGCACACACACACACACACACCGCTCACCTTGAGTCGCGAGGATTGCCCCCCTCCCTGTCCCACCACCTCGTGTGTGTGGAGAAGTTTTACCTGACCTTCCTTAGGCACGACCGCGCCGGGCTGCTCTCGGCGGCGAACTCGGGGCCCGACTCGAACTCGGGCCACTTTTCGGTGGTGGTCTCTCCCGCCCCGCACCTCGACGGCTCGTACACAATCTTTGGCGAGGTGGTCGCGGGCCACGACACCATGATGGCGATCAACAAGCTCTCCGCCAAGGAGAGCGCCACGGGCACCGCCGTCGTCGCTGCAGCCGGCTGCCTCGCGGCTTGCGAGCCCCGGCCGTCGGTAGGCCCGCGCTGCGCGCGGCGCACCGCCGAGGAGAGCGTCGTGCAGGGGCGGAAGATGCACAAGTGCGCCGAATGAGCGAGAGTGAGCGTGGGTGTGTGGATGTGTGGAAAGAGTCCGTCGGGTGTGCTGAGGGTTTGCATGGACGGGAAGAAAGAAATAATTATTAATTTGAAAAAGAAAACGGACATTGCAAGGGTTAAAGGTACTTTACGTTTAGGGGATAGCGATAGGGCTGCGGCTGGCTGGGTTATACGACCTTTGAGAATCCCCAGCGTCCCTCCCTCCTAGTCACTATCTCAATTCTCGACTCTCCAACACGAAGTGCTGTGCGATCGGGGTTGCCCCGTTTGTTTTTTCTTTCTTTTTTGGGCCCTGTGGCTCCGGCTCAGGTCGTGGGGCATAGCTCGGGTGTAAACAGGGTCTGGGGCGGAGGCCCCAGCGGCCCGCCGCAGGCGCCGCCGGAGGCTGGCCCGCCGCAGGCGCCGATTTTTTTGGCGTTTTTTGCTCAAAATTGAGATATTTCTCATCAAATTCTCATCAAAATCGAGCTCGCTACGAGCTCTCTAACTGCACAGCATCTCCTCGTTGAGCCTAGCGGCGCCCGTATCGCCCACGCCCACCCCCTTCTTGCCCTTGGCCCTTGCTGCACTTAGCCGCTCAACCTCCGCCAGCAGCAGCTCCTTGGCATGCCGCGCCGCCTCCATCTGCTTTGCTTCCCACGCTGCCGCTTCCTAGCAGCGCCGCCACTAAGCGGCGCAACCAAGTTCTCGCATTGTTTGCATGAGCACGTGTCCTGCTTGGCGCGGCGCACAATCCGCGTGCGGCGAGTGAGGTGCGTGTCTGAGAGCAGAAGACTGACAGCAGGAGCTGCAGGAGCTGCAGGAGCTGCGCAGGTCAGATGGGCGGTGACGCCGTCGAGCGACGGCGCAAAGGCCAATCGCTGCTGCTGCGCCAACGAGAGCGGCGACACGAGGCTGCTGGCAGCTGGCAGAGCGAATCGCGAAAGGGCGATTCCGGCGGCCGCCGTCAGCCAGCCGACACCGACGGCCTGGCTGAGGTCAAACTCCTCCACACGTCGGACCACGCGTCGGCCACGGCGACGAGACGTCTGTATGCAGACAGCCCGACACCCGGGCGATAGAACATGCCAGCTGGGCTCTACCAGGCCTCTCGTGGCCCGTGGCGCGTGCCGAGTGGAATAGGGCGGTCCTGCGGCGGGCGCATAAACATTCACAGCTAATGAAAACTATAATAAGAAGCGGCCCCCGCGAGCGTGGAATAGGACCGCCGCAAGCGGCGTGGCGTGGAGCGGTTGAGCATCCCTCCGGGGGCCCCTCTGCGCCGGGGAGGCGTTGTTGGCGGCTAGGACGCAAGCGTCCGTCGCCGTTTTCAAACTCGGGGCCCACTCCGCTACGCTCCGACCCGAATTTGGAGGGCCATGAAATTTAAGGTGTTGCTGCGCAAAAGGGGTGGCGCGCGGGCGCGCGCGGCGGCAGTGCGGTAGGTAGACATTCTACCTCCCATCCAACCCACCGAAACCCGTGTGGATGGGTTTTACCGCCGCCTTTTACCATCCATAGCCGTCGGGTTTTACCTCGCGTTCTCTTGGTGTCGTCTATGGTTTGCTAGACCCATGAGACCATCCTCACCGCGCTATCGGGCGCCTCCACCGCCGCCCTCAGCCACGCCGCTACGACCGTCGGAGGCGTCAACTCCGCCGTCACATGGTATCAGCTCTGATCGCGGTCCAGCGCCAGCCCAACACGCCAATCCACCCGCAGGCTCAGCGCCTGCCATGCGGCCGCCGCCACCAGTGCTGCGGCCGCCACCGCAGCAGCTGCCGCCACTGCCCACCGGCCCGCCACCAGGGACGACTGGGCACGAGCCACCCGTCGGGCACGTGCCGCCCGCCGGCTCCTACGCATCACCATCGCAATGTGGTGCGGCATCGCACAGCCAATGCGCAATGCCGATGCAGCCGGTCCCGCCGGCCCAGCAACTGCATATGCATGGCGGGTGTGGAGCCCCACAGCCCTTCTTCAGCCAGCCCTTCTGCGCCAGCGCCGGCCAGCTGTGCTCGCAGCCCGCTATGTATTCGCCGCAGCAACAGTACGGCATGCCGCAGCAGTGCATAATGGACCCGGCATTGCCCCCCTTCATGCAGGGCATGGCTCAGCCAGGAGGCTCCATCCACCCTGCCCAGTGGGAGCAGCAGGCCTACTGCTACCCGCAACCCGCCGGTGCATACGGCGCCATCCCGCCCCTCTGCGGAGGCGCAGGCACGTACCCGTCTCAGGCCTGGATGCCACCAGCAGCGCCACAGCCGCCGCCCGCGCCAGTGCCGCCTCCAGCGCCTACGCCTGGTGCCGGCGCCGCGCCCCCACATCCCGCCGGCTCCGCCCCTGCCAATGTCACCGTCGATGAACTACGGACGCTCCTCAACTGCGCCAGCGTCTCCGGCGCCACCTCTGCCAGCCGCAAGTCATTCAAGGCGCTTTCGGCGGCCGAGGTTAACGAGCTCAAGACGAAGCTCGTCAAGACCGACATCGTCCCCTTCATCAACCGCTTGTGGAGGAAGGCGTATCGCAGAGGCGAAATCTTCCGCCGGCTCCACGGCTTCTGGGCCAGCGGGACTCGCAGCCAGCTCGTCGCCGACATCGCAGCAGGCGACAGCGCTCTGCTCGAGGCCGACACGTGGCTCGCTGACGCCATCGGCAGCTGCCTCGACCGCTCCGCCGCCGCCGTCGAGCTCTTCTTACGCCGCCCCGAGAGCAACGACCTGTATGCCGAGGCACAAGGCGTCACCACGCTCCTCCGCATCGCCGCCCTCGCACGCCACGAGCCAGGCGCCGCCATGACGCAGGCCGAGCAAGCCTTCGACGACAGCAAGCCCCTCTTCATGGGCATGGGCAACGACGAGGCGCTGCTCGCCGTCACGCAGATCGCCAGCGAGTTCGGCATGCTCAGCGACCGCTGCCGCAATACGCTCGACGTCTACCGCGCCATCGCCGACAAGCTCCCCGCCGAGCTGAGCGGCAAGCGGGAGGCTATCGAGGACAAGATCAACGAGTGGCGGTACACGAACTGGTCCCCGTGGCGCTCCTTTGACGCATACAGCGGCTACATCGCCAGCCTCGTCAGCAGCGGACGCGCCGAGACCAACGCCGCCGACGCCAACGCTGCAGCCGCTGCCCGAGCCGCCGCCGCCGCCGCCGCTGCTGACGCCGCTACCAGGCCCGCCTCCAGCGCGCCGCCAGCGTCGCCGAGGCGGCCCTCGAGTGCACCACCAGCGGCACGCACGTCGACGCCTACAACGCTGCGCTGTACGCCATCCTCGGCGACGGCGCCGCGCCCTTCGAGTGCGCGTCCGCCGAGCGCCTCGACACCAGCCGCACCTGTCTCCACAAGGCCGCCGGCAGCCCCGCCTCAGCCGAGTGCCTCCGCGCCCTCTCCCGCCATGCCGCCGGCGCCCCAATGCCAGCCGAGTGCCTCAAGGCGACGCAGCGCCTCGTCGACGTCGTCACGCCGCTCGGCGTGAAGCAGATCTTCCGCGTACCCGCCAACAAGAAGGAGCTGCGCGAATCGCCCGAGCGGACGCAATGGGAGGCCGCCGACCGCAAGGCCCTCGACTGCATCCTCCGCGTCCCCGGCAACCGCCTCGTGCCCGTCACCGTCCCCGCGGCCGCGGGCGTGCCGATCCAGCGCTGCGTCACAGCGCGCAAGATCAAGATCGACCAGGCGACCGGAGGCCTCGACCAACACGACCCGTTCAAGTCACGGCACTCCGCCGACGGCGGCTTCGCCAAAGTCCAACGCGCCCGCGCCGGCCTACCACCGTCGGGCGTCCCGGCTACCTCTACCGTTGTCGACGACTTGACCGCCAAGCTGTTCGTCGGACACGCCGCCGCCGTCGATGCCCACCTGACCAAGGGAGACGTCGGGAACGCCTATGTCAAGGGCAAGCGACAGGGGCCCGTCGGCTACATGGCGCTCCCGTCCACGCTACCCATGACCGACGAGGACGGGACCGAGCTGTGCATCGAGCTCTGTTCACCTCTCTGGGGCGAGGAGTGCGCTGGCTACGAGTGGGAGTGCACGTTCAATGACACCATCAAAGGCCTAGGGTGGGTGCCGTGCCCGGGTGTCCCCGCGATGTTCTTTTTCCATGGGGAGCACGGAGAGGCCCGCATGATCACGATCGTCGACGACTTCCTCATCTCCGAGGTGAACGGCACCACCATCACCGACGCCACCATCGCCGCGCTGAAGGCCGCTTTCAACGACGAGGTCAAGGTCGACTACTCGCCCACCTCCTTCGCCGGCTTCAAGCTCGAGCGCGACCGCGAGCGGCGCACCCTCACGCTGTCCATGCCGCAGAAGATCATCGAGGCCGCACGCGAGCACATGCCCGAGCTCCTCCGCGGCGAGCGTCCGACCGTCCTCAGCGGCAAGCGCCTCGCCGACGCCGCCGACTCGCTCAAGCTCGCCGACCGCGACGGCAAGCTGTCGCCCCAGCAAGTGCGCACACAGAGCATCATCGGCCACCTCAAATTCGTCGAGCGTGTCCAGCCGCGACTCTCCCTCGTCCTCCACCGCCTCTCGTGCGTCATGTCGGCGCCGCCGCCCGAGGCCTACGAGGTAGCGCGCGCCGCGCTCTGCACCGCCTACGACCGCAAGCACGACGGCATCACGTACGGCGGGCTAGACGCGGAGGCCGAGTTGCAGGGCCGCATGAGCGCGCACATCGCCGGGCTCGACTCGCACGCGCCCACCGAGCTCGTCGCCGCCGCCGACGCCACCTGGAACGGCGACCTCGACCTCTATGGCGTGCTGCTCACCTGCTTTGGCGCTGCCGTCATGCACAGCGTCAAGAAGATCGGCCTCGTCGTCGACTCCTCACACGAGAGCGAGGCCATCGCCAGCGCCAAAGCGGGCGAGCTCGTCGCATACGCCCGCGAGGTCCTCGTCGCCCTCGGCGCCCCGCCGACCGGACCGACCGTCATCCTCTCGGACAACAAGGCAAACGTCCTCGTCGCCAACAACGCCAAATCCGCCTCGCGCTCGCGCCACTTCCTGCGCCGCTACCACACGCTGCAGCGCCGCATGGCCGACGGCGAGTGCCGCGTCGTCAAGATCACCGACGACCTCATGCCCGCCGATTTCTTGACGAAATGGGTCCCCAAGGAGAAGCTCAAGCGCAGCGTCGACCACGCCTCCAACGCGCGAGCTCGCGCGGTGCATGGGGGGAACTGATCAATGCCGCCTCTGCGGGCCGATCCCGCCCAGCGACATTGGGGGGGGTGCGGTAGGTAGACATTCTACCTCCCATCCAACCCACCGAAACCCGTGTGGATGGGTTTTACCGCCGCCTTTTACCATCCATAGCCGTCGGGTTTTACCTCGCGTTCTCTTGGTGTCGTCTATGGTTTGCTAGACCCATGAGACCATCCTCACCGCGCTATCGGGCGCCTCCACCGCCGCCCTCAGCCACGCCGCTACGACCGTCGGAGGCGTCAACTCCGCCGTCACAGGCAGGCGTCGAGCGCGGAGCGGCAAACACAATGACGTCGGAAAGCTCTGCATCAAGTATACAGTAGGCGCCAGGACGCGTGTGAGCACGTCGACGTCGAGCTCGAGCTGCTTGAGGGCGGAGAGATACGCCTGGGAGGGCGGTGAGGTGGCGGGGCTGGGCTGGGCGCGAGGCGAGAGGAAGGGGGAATGGGGAGGGGGGGAGGGGAGGAGGAGAGGGGAGGGGGAGGGGAGGAGGGGAGGAGGGAGGGGAGAGGAGAGGCGGGCGGAGTGAGGAGTGAGGGATGGGTCGGGAGGAGTGAGGCAGGGGAGTCGAGGCGGGAGGCGGGAGGGAAGGCGGGCGGGGAGGCGGGAGGGGAGAGGTTCCGCTCACCAGCCTCTCTGCGAGCACCGCCTGCTCCAATCACCCTCTCGTGCGCGACCGCCGTCTCAAACTTCTCGCGCGCCTGCGCCTCCAGGAGGGCCGCTGCCTGCTGCAGCTGCGTCGAGTGCTCCGCGCTCAGCTGCTGCAGCTGCGCTGAGTGCGCCTCCGCCGCCGCCGCCTGCTCCTCGCGGAATCGCTCGACCAGCTGCGCCTCGATCGCAGCCTTGGCCTCCTCGACCGCCGCCGCGCTCGCCGCCTCCTGCCGTCGCATCAGCTCGACGAGCTTGGCGGCGTCCGCCTCCTCCTGGCACTGCAGCGCTTGCTGCAGCCGCGACGCCTCCGCGTCCCGCGACTGATGCGCCTTGAGCAGCTCCATCAGGTGCGTCACCTTTCCCTCCAGCTCGGACGCCGCGGTGGGAGCCGGCGGCGCGCCGTCGCAGCGCGCCGGGGCCGACGGCGAGAGCCTGTGGAGGAGCCGGTGGAGCAGTCGAGACTGCTGACCGCTCCTCCATGGTCCCCCGCCGGTGGACGCCGAGTGCAGTCATCGGTATGCGGGAGGCGTGCTCAAGGGCTGGCGGGGCGGACGCGACGACCTGGCGTTGCCGTCGCGGAGGGCTCGGGCTCGAGTGAGCGCCGCCGGCGACGCGTCGTTGCGGCCGTGGCCGCGCGGGCCACCTGCATCGACGGGCTGCTTAGGGGGGGGGGGGGGGCGCCAATGAGACGCTTGCCCGTCGGCAAATCCATCCGTGTTGGCACCAGCTGAAGGCTTGCACGGCCCACATCACGCAGTTCGTGCACGGTATTCGGATTTTGCTATTTGCTCGTGTGGGGGTATATCGCAGATTTGTCAATGGTACCGCGTCTGCGACGCGGGCGCCTTGCGGGCAGAGCCCTTAGCCACCCTTTTATCTTGCGCGGTCAAAACTCGCGGCTTCATCAAAGTTTGAGGTGGCTTCGTCCTCAGCACCATCAAGACAGCTCTATTCACACCCTGTTTGGTTTGAAGCCACTCGGGGATGCTTGTTTACACCCAACCGACGAGTGGCTGGGCCCTCTGACCTGAGCTGGAGCCTGTGGGCACCCTACTAGCTTCCCTACCTTTTGCGCAGCAACACTAGCAACACCTTAAACTTTTAGGCGGCCCTCCAAATTTGGGTCGGAGCGTAGCGGAGTGGGCCCCGAGTTTGAAACGGGCGACGGACGGCTCCTGCGAGCCTATACCCCAGAGGGATGCTCAACCGCTCCACGCCACCCGCGATCCTATTCCCACAGCGCCGCTGCGAGTAGCCCACACGTTAGTGAGTCCTTCGGTAAGCGCGGGTTAGCGCGGGCTAAATTTTAGTGTGGCTTAACCCGGTGGAACAAGGCACACCCGCGCTTACTGACAACAAAATCCCACGTTATTTTCAGGGTCACCATGGAGACGCCAGCTCAGAGTGCCCCCGCGACGGACGCCTCGCCGCCTCAGTCCGCCGATACCGACGCGCACACGCTGCACGCCCCCGCGCCGGACAGCTCGCCCGCCGCCGCGCCCAGCGAGCCCTCCTGCATCGGCATGCTCCGCTCTGCGGCCGAGGCGTGCGAGGATGCTGGTTCGGCGGTGCTGTCGGAGCCTTCGGCTGCAGCTGCGGCGCGCGAGCTCTGCGAGCGCGTGCTTGCCCTCCTGCCTGCCGACCAGAGGGGCACCTCTTCCTCCAGCGGGATCAACGTGGACGTGGAGCTCGACAAGTGGGTCAACGCTAAACGTGCGAAAGACTTTGTGACGGCCGACGCAATCCGCGAGAAGCTACGCGCCGCGGGGGTCGATCCGGACCGCGCCCGTCCGCGCGACGTGCGTGGCACCCGTGCCACCGAGTCTCCCTCAACAACGGTGGCGTCACTCCCCTTTCGCCACATAGGTGTTCCCTCAGGGCGGCGGCGGCGGCGGCGGCAGTGGCGGCGGCTACGGCGGCGGGTACGGCGGCGGCGGGTACGGCGGCGGCGGGTACGGCTACAGGCCGCCGCCGCCCTACGGGGGCCCCCCACCCGGCGGGTACGGCTACCCTGGAGGGTACGGAGGCCCTCCGATAGGGGGGTACGGCGGCGGTTTCGCCCAGGGCCCGGCGGCGGGCGCCAAGCGGCCACGGCAAGAGTACGACGCCGCAACCGAGGCACAGCTGGACCGGTGGCTGGAGGCGAAGCGCGCGAAGGACTTTGCAACTTCGGACTCGATCCGAGACCAGCTGCGCGCGCGCGGCATCGATCCGGACCGCGCGAGGCCGCGATGAAGGGCCGCTGCCCCCCCCCCCCCCCACCCCACACCCAAGACCAGGCGTCGCACCCTGGCGGCGCCGGCGCAGCATCAGCGCCGCGGCGGGTAGGAGCGGAGGGGCCAATGCAGGGCTAATGCACTTGCCGCCGGCGAAGCTTGCAAGCCGCACTTATCTTTTTTTAGAAATATAGAATTCAACATGTCCAGATATGTGGATAGTGGAACAGAGACGTAAACTGTGAGGACCAATGTGGCTCTCAAATGTTTTATCATATTTTGTCACTGCGTCTGGGGTGCACGCGACGCCTGAAAACAGAAGAGAGCTAGAGAGCGGGGCCCGCGCGCCGCGTTATACGTATCTGGTATCTCGCAGGCTCGACCGCAGGGACAGCGAGGAGCGACCGAGGATCCCCCCGCGAGAGCGTCGTGCAGGGCTTTACGACACTCTCTGACGAAGCAGCCGGACGAGCTCGGCGTAACCTGGCTCCGACTCGCTCACGAGGCGATGCCGAACGAGAAAGTCAATCGCGACGAGCGCAGAGTTTGGCTTCCACACCGGCAAATCCTCCCGCAGCGAGCGCAGGACCTCGGCGATGGGCAGGAGGCGGAACTGCTCCACCTCGCCGTCGGAGCATAAAGGCTGAAAGCGGGACGTGAGCGCAAGGTGAGCGACGCGCTAGTGTGGGCCAAGGGTGGGCCATCGCCGCATCTCCACGTCCTCCAGATGGGCAGGAGCCCCACTCGAAGGGCAGAGGAGGTGAGGAAAGTCCAGGGGTTGTCTGGGGAGTGTCCATGACGTGTCGGTAAGTGGCGACCTGCAGCCCCTGCGGCATCTCGACGTCGTGGGTCATCAGCACCTTGCGTAGAGAGCAGGGAGTGAGAAGGAGCGACAAGGGTTCAGAAGGATTGACAAGGGAGGAGAAGGCGGAGAGAGGGACCAGATCGCACCTTGGTCGACAGTCCCTTGGGCGTCGCATACCGATACGACACTGACCCGGCCGGCTCGATGGCGGCGATCACCTCCGGCGGTAGACTCGCCTCCTCCTCGCACTCCTTGCGCACGTTCTCGTCGAACGTGAGGGCCGTGGGCTGGCCGCCGGCGACCATCTGGTCGAGCAGCCCGGGGTAGGTCGCCTTGGACATGGAGCGCGTCGCGACCCACATCGCAGAGGGCTCGCGCGAGGAAGGCCGCCTCGGGTCGCGCACCCACCCATTCACGTGCACACCGTAGGACGGCACTCCAAAATAGATCATCGAGGCGCGCTCCATGCGGAGCACCGGCGCCACGCCGCCGCCCGCGGCGACGAATCCGGCCGAGAAGGGGTGCACGTCCTGCAGCTCGTGCCGCAGCTTGGAGCGCGGGATGACGCCGTCCTCCACTAGCTCCTATGGGTCGCACGTGGCTGCCATCATGGAGCGCCGAAGCGACCCCCCGTCGTCTGCGGACTCTCCTCCACAAGCGCGGCCGCAAACTCCGACCGCTCCTTGGCGCCGCTCGCGCCGGGAGCGATCCGCACGGCGAACCCGTTCTCGCACTGGCCGGCGGCCGCCGCGGCCGCCTCGCTGCGCAGCATGCTCGCCTCGACGAGCTCGCACGCGCGGCCGACGGCGAGCTGCGTGGTGAGCGCCTGGGGAAGGCTGAGCTTTGTGATGCCTGGAAGGTGAAGCACGTTGACGGTGGGTGGGCGGGTGTGGGGGAGGGGTATGGGGAGGTGCACCTCGAGAACTGTCGGGTTGAGCCAGCCGACCTGCTCGTCGCCGACCAGCAGCGGCGTGAACTCGCGAAGCGCGTACGAGTTGCACCGCTGCACCGCCGCCAAGAGCTCCCCACGCCCCGCCTCCTCCTTGTACCTGCGGACGTGTCGCAGCGCCCGCGATTGGACGAGGCAGCGTCGCGGCGCGAGCGGAGCGGCCGCTGGAGGGTCAGGCCCGTCGATTGGGGGCGGGGCAGCGGGGCCCAACAGGGAAGAGGGGAGAGCTGGAGGTGTCTCGGAAGCGTCTCGGAAGCGTCTCGGAAGCGTCTGGGCAGTGCCCCTCACCGGATGACGCACTCGCCCTCTGACTCGCCGGCGCCGCAAAATGCGTCGACGTCGTCGGGCGCGCTGCGCCGCCGCTCGCGCTGGAAGCGAGAGAGGCACTCCTCCTCGTCCTCGTCGAGGAAGCAGTAGGGCGCCACGTCGGCCGGGTCCGCCGGCGAAGGCTGCATCGCGGCCCCCACCTCATCCAAGCTCATCTTCCTCCCCCTCCCGCCCGCCAAATCGCTGCGCGCAGCCTCGAGCTTCCCCATGGCCACACTCCGGAGGAAGTCCGCAACTTCGCCGAACGTCTCGAGCTCGCTGCGCGCGTTGTCGAAGCGGCGCAGCGGTATGCCCGCGCTCTCGAAAACGCCCACGATCGCCTCGACTGACCGCTTGTGGTCCGAGAGGCGCCGGTTGAGCGCGTCGCTCGTGTCGTCGACGCGCCACACGAGCCGCTCGCAGATCTCGGCGGGCGCGGGCGCGTAGACTGGGTGGTACGTCTGCCCCGTCGCCGAATCGCAGCAGCGGCCGAGCGCAAATTCTCGCGCCAGCTCGTCTGGCCGCTCCACCAACACGACCGCGTCCGGCCGCAGCTCGGCCCAGCTACCGCCGACCAACGCCTCCGCCTAGGAGGGCGGCGGGCGGAGGGCGAAGGTCGCATTGGGAGGCTCACCGCAGCGCCGCCGGCGCGACGCGGCAGGGGCGGGGGAGCGAGGCCCAGGAGCGAAGCAGGGATGATGTGGGCCAGCAGGAGGGAGAGGCTCGCTCTCTCTCTCTCCTGAGACGTTGTTCTCGGGAAGCCGTCCAGGAGCCAGCCGTTGCGCGACGCGTCCGTGCCGCCGCCGAGCCGCTCCCCGAGGAGCTGCAGCACCAGCTCGTCGGGGAGGAGCACGCCAGCAGCCATGACATGCGATGCCTGCTCAATGGGGGCGAGGTGAAGGGACGAATAGGAGGAGGGCTCGCGGTCCGCCGCGCACCTCCACGCCGCGGGCCCGCCGCGCCCGCGTCTCGCCGCGGAGCAGCTCGCCGACGCCGATGCAGCGCACCCGAAAGGCCTGCGAGAGCATCGGCGCGATGGTTCCTTTGCCGGCCGCTACGCCACCCATGAGTACAACCCGGAGGGGCGGCAGCGGTGGCAGCTTCGAGAGGGTGGTTCTTGCGTAATCGCGTGCAGCAGACCGCCGCACATACGGCTCCGCGTATGTAAAGGGAGCCCAGCTCACGAGGGAAGGGTCCGCCACGTAGCCCGCGCGGGTAGGAGTGCGCGGAGGCGGCAGCCTCATCGGCCGTTGCTCCAACTCGGCCACGTCGCAATCGTCGGCGGATGCATCGCACAGCAACTCGGCAACCTCGCGATCGCTGACCGATGCATAAACGTCGCACACAGGGCGCAGTCGTCTGAGCCGGCTCGATCTCGTAATCGCAGGGACGAGGCCAAAGGACAGGACGCTTGATGATAGGAGGATGTAGATCATCAGACCCGGGGGAGCGAAGCAGCCGATCGTGGGCTGTCGGCGCGATAAAGAATTTTCGATGGCGGCCGTAAACCGGCGTGGCGTGGAGCGGTTGAGCATCCCTCCGGGGGCCCCTCTGCGCCGGGGAGGCGTTGTTGGAGGCTAGGACGCAAGCGTGTCCGTCGCCCTTTTTCAAACTCGGGGCCCACTCACTCCGCTACGCTCCGACCGACCCGAATTTGGAGGCAGGAGGGCCTAAAACGTAAAAGTTTAAGGTGTTGCGCCGCAACAGGGGTCGGACACTGGGACACACACACAGGGCGCAGCTCATGCTAAGAGGTAGAAGGGGAGATAGAGAGAACAGCTACCACCCTGTCCCGGGCCGAGCGTTTTTGATATCTCGGTGAGTGGGCGCCCACCCGCCGCCTCTGAGGCGTGAGGGGGTCGGGCCCCCTAGACTGAAAACAAAAACAAAGTGTAGAAACCGTCAAAAACAGCCTGCGAAAGCGGCGCTGCGCGTCGCCTAGAGGACGACGACAGCGAGGATGTCATGTTGCGCGACGGCGTCATCCATTTCGTCAAGCCACCTTCATCGTGATGAAGAATTTTTAGCTCGGGAAGATGTGTCCGGCTCCTGGGAAGGCAGCCCCCGTGGGAAAGCCCCCCCGGCCCCCTCCCGACACCGGAGCGGTGCTCCGGGGGCACGCCCCCGTGCACCACCCCCGCCTATGAACTGCACCACTCCCGATCGGGGGCGGTCGGTGCACTTAGCTCAAAAGAATTTTACAACAGAACTCCGTCGCACAACACTGGGCACGGGACTGGCGCGCACTGGCACTAACACAGGCGTCTGAACCACAGCGTGTCCCGACTCGACCGCCGGCGTCCCGGTCCGGGGGTGTTTCTCTTCTTATCCGTTACCATGTAGAGCAAGGTCGAGGGCGGGCCCTTTCGGGCTCGGGCCGCCCTCTCGCCCGCACCTCTGCGGGGCTTGCACGTGGCAGCGGCGGCTCAAGATCCCAGCGATCTCGAGTTCTTCACGCTATCCACTGCGCCGCGGCTTCGCCGCGCCCATCCAAGCCCAGGGCTTGGTTTGCTGATAACCGCATCTCGCTCTGCGCATCTCTGAGGCTACCCGCGCGCCGACTGCTACGCGCGCGGCGAGAGGCGCACCCCATCGGGGACAGGATTGAGGCCCCTGTACAAGCTCGGCAACGCTGCCGTCGTTGCCCTCCCGAGCCCTCAACACGATGCCGCACATTGCGCAACCCGTTCTGCGCACATGCCGCAGGGAGGAGTTTTCACTCTGCCGTCCGAGTTTCTCCTTCCTGCAGGGCGAGAGACATCAGCCTCTCTACTTCCAGGAGAACATCTACGCCACACGCTATCCCGACGGTCCACAACCCACACTCTCGCTGCAGTCGATCCAGCCCTCGCACTCCCCACTGGAGATCTAGCCGAGGCCCCGGCGGACAGGATTGGAGCCCCTGTGCTGCGTCTGTGGTGATATGTGGGGGACACTTTCTCCTCCCTATTCATGTCAGTCACTCGACTGCGTCGAGGGGGGGGACGTCTGAACCACAGCGTGTCCCGACTCGACCGCCGGCGTCCCGGTCCGGGGGTGTTTCTCTTCTTATCCGTTACCATGTAGAGCAAGGTCGAGGGCGGGCCCTTTCGGGCTCGGGCCGCCCTCTCGCCCGCACCTCTGCGGGGCTTGCACGACAGGTACACCACGGGAGCCGCCTAAGCGACTCCTGCGAGGGTGGCGAGGCACTTAGCTCCGTGCACCCGCCCACCCCCGCCACAGGCAAGCTCATTCACGACCTGCTCTGCGATGGCCGTGTGAGTGAAGAACGACTGAGATGCGCTGCTTCTGCAGCCCCAGCCAGCTCTTGGTGGTCCAAGTCACCTCATCGAGGTACTGGGCCCGCGTCAGCTTGTTCTGTAGCACGTTCGCCGCCTTCCGGAGGATCTCACGGACCCCCTTTCCGAACCCGCCGAACGATTCGAACAGCAGCAGCTGCACTTCGACGCCCTTGTCTTCCCTGGCGTAGCGATAGTCCCCGCCGTAGGACGGTATGCGGCGGTCGCCGCCCACCACCCTGCCCCCCCTGGTATGCCAGCGCCCAGTTCCTTGCCCTCTCTCGCCCTTGCTCTTCCTCTCCCCCTCCATGCCGCCCCCCCCGTACCCCTCCCCCTCCCCCCCCCATCTCCTCTCCCCCCCCCTCTCCCTCCCCCCCCCTCCCCCCCTCCCCCTCCTCGCAGTAGGGCCCAATAGTGCGTGCCGTCCTTGCCAATGTTGTCCGCGTTCACGTCGGGTTGTTTGTTGTAACTCTGACCGAGGTGGGCTTTCGGCTCCATTCGCACAGCGGTGCCCCACGCGGCGCGTAGGGCGAGGATGAGGCGTCGAAGCGTGTACTTGTGTCTGGTGTTGTGGCCCTGCTGCGGTACGTAACGTTGACAGCAGCGTCGCCATACTCGTCGTGGGTCTTCCCATTCCGAGTCTTCTTGCCCGCCGCCGCGGCCTGGCAGGCCACGTTGAGGGGGAGACCCAGGCGGCGCTGCACCGAGATCCGCATCGCCCAAGTCTCCATTCGCATATCATCCCGCATGGGGATGGCGTTGAGGAAGGCGCCGGCGCCATCCTGGCTCACCGCCACGAAGCGGACTGCCTCCCGCCAAGCCGCATGCTTCGCCCGCTCCCTGCCCTTGGCCTGCGCCTTGCCCTTCTTGCCGCGAGGAGCAGACCGCGATCCCGCGGAGCCCTCTTTGGCGAGCTCCACGGCGAGGTCGCGCCAGTTCCTGGCTGTAGTGGCGCCAATGAATGGCCGCCTCCCGTCGCGCCATTGGCACCCTAGCCAGCAGTAGCACCGGAGGCAACACCACCAAGCCCACAAGTCACAAGAGTGACGGAGATGCTTGCCACGAGCACCGTGACGCCCGACCTTGTGAGCACCGTGGGCGTATACGGCTGCATACGGTGAGATGATACACAGCATGGCCAGACGAGGGGTGCAAGGCTCGCCAGCTGTATGTTAGTGAGGTATATGGATGTGATCAACATGTGTGCGTCACAGGCACGCGCAGCAGCGCATGTAGCCGCTGTATCGAAGACAGCGCAAACAGGTCTTTTTGCGCCACGCACCCGATGGCCGTGCAGGTCCAACTGCGTGCACAGGAATGCTATCAGCGCGTCTCCGCCATAACTGGACATGGCAATGAAGCAGCTGAGACGTGATAACACCGGTGCTGGGCCAAGGAGGTGCCGCTCACCGCCGATTGTTACGACTGTCGTCGAAGGCGAGCGGCGGTCGCCGGGCAGCAGCTCGTGGCGATCATCGATCCGCGAGCTGCCAAGCTTGTCACAGGCCGGCACTGGATCGAGGACGATGGCGCCGCGCGGCTGGAGGCAACGGAGAAAGGCATTGTGGAGCGGCGAGGCGATTGTTACGAAAATCGGTAATTTTTCCGTGCTGCCCCACAACAAAAAAAGGCAGACATGGGGCCGCAGGCGCCTTGCGTGGCGCGCAGCGCCGCCGCAGGCGGCGGACAGCAGGTGCGCGAAATTAAACGCCATTTTCGGTTCCGCACTTTTGCCACTAATATCAAAATCCGGTGCAATGTCGGGCGGATGAATGATTGATTGTGATTGATTCGACTACATGCCCGCCATGTGCAGGCCAGCGCCGCGCTGTGACAAGCATAGAGACGCCCCGACCTCTCTGAACTAAGCCAGATTACTGCGAACGAACGCGCAGCGGGGCAGCCAACGGCCGTAGACGGGTCACAAATTGCCCGGGACGGCTGACGTAGAGCCACATGCACATTAAGCAGCAACAGCCGTAGAAGATTGTTAAACGGGTCGGGCAGGTCCGCGAAATTAGATGCCATTCTCCTCCAGATATCCATTTTAGCACTATCTTCGAAACCCCGGCCAGTACTGTTAAGTGAAAAAGGTTGGTCGCAGGGCGCCCCCCGGTCGCCTCTCGGAGCGCAGACTTGTCTCTGAAAGAAACGGCCTCGGCTGCGCCCGGGTTCGAGCTTAACGCCGGCCATTGCGCCGAATAAACGGCGGCAAGCTCAGGGGCTTCGGCGAGAGCGTCGATGCCTTGAGTCGCCCGCTAATTACCGGGACCGCCGTGTACATCAAGAAGAACTTGCAGATGTGCAAACTGTGTGTACGCCGAATCGTGACGGCGGCGACGGCGACACGGACGGAGCAGGCGGCAAAGGCGAAACCGACGGCGGAGGCGGCGAAAGCGAGACCGACGGCGGCGACGGCGACGGCAGGCGAGACCGGCGGCGGGGAGGGCGAGACGGAGGAAGGCAGCGGCGACGGCGACACGGACGGAGGCGGCGAAAGCGACACGAACGGCGGCGGGGAGAGCGATTCCAACGGCGGCGGCGGCGACAGCGACAAGGACGGAGGCGGCGAAAGGTAGCGAGACCGACGGCGGCGACGGCGACACATGGACAGAGGCGGCAAAGGCGAGACCGGCGGCGGGGAGGGCGAGACGGAAGAAGGCAGCGGCGACACGGCGACACGGACGGAGGCGGCGACGGCGACACGGAGCACGGAGGCGCGGCGAAGTCGAGACCGACGGCGGGGCCGGGCGGCGACGGCGACACGGACGGCGGGAGCGACACGGACGGCGAAGGCGAGGAGACCGACGGCGGAGACGGCGACAGCGACACGGACGGAGGCGGCGACGGCAAGACCGACGGCGGCGGGGAGGGCGAGGCCGACGGCGGCAGCGGTGAGGGTGCGACGGCGAGGGCGGAGGCGACGGCGGGCGACGACGGCGGCGGAGAGGGCGGAGGCGATCGGCGAAACCGCAATAATTCACCTACAGTACGGGAACCGGGTCGAGAGGTGGCAGGACCGAATCGTACCGCGGGCCGCCGGGCGGTGGTCACACGCGCTCGGCGGAGGGCTCAAGCCAGTCTTAGCTTACCCTGGTGAGTTGGGTGTGTGACCGAGCGTCACACCTAGAACGCGCCCGCTCGGAAGTCGGTCTGCGGAAGCTAACGACGATCCGGCTGAGCGTCTGCGGAAGCGAAGGTGCGGATGGCGATGCGTAACACGAGGCCTGGTTGTCGCGGTCGGTGAGGCACCATCGCGCATCTGTGGACAGGAGTGTGACGACAGGCGTGACAGGCGTGACAGGCGGCGCGAGCGAGGTTGTATGCGGCGGCTGCAGGCCACCAGTGATGCGGCAGTAGGGAGTTGGAGGAGTGGCGGCCAAGGCAGCTTGGTGGTCGCGCACAAAGCGCTTGGGAGCGACGCGTGAGCCCAGAGCCAGCAAGTGTGTGCGCGGTCCAGCGCGGACCCGCGGCGCGCTGTACGGGGAGGCCATCGAGGCGGATACCGATGCACTTGAGGCAAACTGCGGGTAAATAAATATTTTTGAACGGATGAACGCGAGCTCGTGGGGTCCACGAAAGCACCGCTTGGCGGTGTCAGAACCGCCCTCTTTGACCCAGGGGGGCCGAATCTGCGCCCTCTGGGCCCCGGCGGCGGTCCCAGTGAGGGCCGGCACGCGGGCTCCGCCGACGCTCTCGCAACGCGGGTCGCGCCGCGCGCCTCCCAGACGAAGCGTGTTGGTGCGCGACGGCGATCCTCGCCTGTGGGGAGCGGAGCACACGCGTCGGATGGCGAGGGCAGCACAAATATTGCACTCATGTCCCAGCATGGCAGCAGCGGGACGGGTTGGGTGGCGTGAGGACAGGGTGGTGAGGATGATTCCACAGATCTCGCTGAAAATGGCCGAGTCCTTCCCGGGGGAGGCAGGCGAGCACGCACCTCGCGTCTGAGCGCGAGTCGACGAGTGGTCGCCGAGAGATCGCCGAACCACGTTTCGAGTGCGCGCGCACACAGCACAGCTGCGGGTTGTAACTCGACTGCCGATCGCGCGTGCGGGATGTAAATGCAGCTCGCTGGCGCCAGTGCACGGTGGCAGGGACTGGAGGCTCGGCCGAAGGGGAAGAGCAGTCCTCAATCGTCACGTAGAGGTCGCTGGGCGGGATCAATCGAACTGCCTCACACCGGAGCGGAGGCACATCAGGTCTTGCGGCACGCTCTCCGACAGATGCATGCCTTATGAGCAAGCCCACGCGCCTCCACCGTCGCGTAGTATGCCAGCGGCACGCCGGTACGCCTACGAGTCGTGCACGCTCGGCAGAAATCGGCGTCGAGACTGCCTAGCGCGCACATCGAGAGCGCCGAGTTGTGTTGCCGCGAGGAATCCTGCTCGAAGATGGGGTCCGAGCGGCGCTTGATCGCATGGGATGGATCAGTGGGGCTATCACGTGGGTACTAGGCCTGCTCAGTCAGGAGTTGGCGAGTGTGTGGGAGATTCACGCCCGTCGCTCAACGTCTGTTGAAAAACTGTTCGCTGAGCAAGCTCACGGTCGAGCGGGCTTGACGCGCGCTTCAGGATAGCAAGAGGCGTGCCCACTCCCCTGAGGAGCGTGCGGGCACGCCTGGGAATCGTTGTGGAGCGACCATGGACTGGGATGACAGCCGGCGAGCGCTGCGCCAAAACCATGGCGCCGAAAAGCGTCCGCCGTCGACGTGCTGGAAGCTTCACGGCGGAGGCTGTGAAGTCGCGGCATCGAGTTCAACCTGAGCGCACGCACGCACCGTGCTGGGGAGGAGTTGGCCTGCGAGTGGCGAGCGCTCCCGAGCGCGTGGCGCCCCGTTCTGGCCATCTTTCGCTTTACCACCACAAAATCGCCTCCATTTTGCGCGCCTCCGGTGGCAGGTCTAGCCCGGCCCGATGGATGATACTTTTGATGGTTGCGCGCCGGATCTCGACTCCACCATGCTACGGTGCGTCCCAAAGCAAAACTTGTGGCAAAGGGGCCAGATTGGCCGATTTATAACGACGAGACAGCGTCTGAAGGCTATTTTGCCGCCTCACCGATACGCGGTTGAGGGCCCGCGGTTGTGGCTAGTGGAGGGTGCTGTACAATCCGAGGGCGTTCCCATGGCCTCACGGGCCCGGGCGATGATCGTGGCTAGAAAAATCAAAAAGTATCATCCGTGGGGGCGAGATTTTTAACTGTGTAGCTCGATTTTGACCCACAACTACACAGAACGGCCCCAAATCGGCCCGGAACCGACCCGTGGGCCCGTCTGCCGCACCCAGCTCCGCCGGGAGGGGCGCGCGCCGTTCCCCGCGGGTCGGGCGGGCCACGCAGACGCGGCGGGAGAGCTTCCCGTGCCCTGTGAGTGCCGTCACACCGTCTCAAATAGGTCCCAAAGTGGGGTTTGCCTCAAGTGCCGATGCAATAGTGGCACAGCATGTGTCGGGCGGGTGTGGTTGGGGCTCGACGTGCAGCGCACTTTTGGGCTCTCCTTGGGCACCAGGCAGCCGTGGCGGGGTGCGCACTGTCCCTCTGTGTTCGTGCGTCGCCCATCTCTCCTGGAGATGTCTGCTCTATTTATTTATTAGGTGCCCTGTAGGCTTGGCTGCAAAGGCCAAGGAAAGGGGATTTTTGTTGTGCTCCGCTTCTCCTTCTGACATCTGAGAGAGAGATTTTGAGACATGAGAGAGAGAGAGAGAGAGAGAGAGAGAGAGAGAGAGAGAGAGAGAGAGAGAGAGAGAGAGAGAGAGAGAGAGAGAGACAGAGAGAGAGATGTTGTGTGAGAGTTTACAGAGAGAGAGAGAGAGGGAGAATACATTTTTAAATCCTCGCTCGCCTCCTCTCCACT
>NW_005197722.1:281964-320053 GCF_000372725.1 Emiliania huxleyi CCMP1516 | reverse complement strand
AAAACATTTTAAAAGTGAGTAGAAAACTAGACCTACCGAAGGAAAGGAGAGACCGAAAAGGAGGCTCACCCCAGGAACACCCAGCCGACGAAGTACTAGAAGGAGCTCGCCTCCCAAAGCGCCGCGGGGGAGGGGCCGAGACCAGTAGGGCCGGGAGCCGATAGCCGGCCGACCATGGTCGCCGCGGGCATATTGCGCCCTCGCGCAGGCGCACCCTTGCACCGGCGCCGGCAGAGCAGGCACCGGCGATCGCCGCGCCGCGGCTCCCTCGCTCCGCCGCGACGCGGCCTGTGCCGCGCTCGCGACCTCGGCGCGCCGCGCCTGCCGCCCCCGCGCCTGCCGCCCCCGCGCCTGCCGCCCCCGCGCCTGCCGCCCCCGCGCCTGCCGCCCCCGCGCCGCCCCCGCGCCGCCGTCGGCGGCGTCCAGCGCAAGCGCCGCCGCCGCGTCGCGCGCCGCGCGGGCAGCCTCGACGGACCAGAAGCCGTGCTCGTCGTACCCGGCGTCCCACACGCCCAGCGAAGGGCTGAGTGCCGTCGCGAGACCTCGGCACGCCTGCGCACGCCTGCACACGCGGCAGAGCGACAGCAGCACCACCCTCGTCGGGCGCCGACGAAGCGTGCTCGCGGGTCGCCGCTCCGTCGACCGACGGCCGAGAGACTTGCTCCGACGCCACCCCGCCCCCACCCCGCCGGTCCGGCACCGACATGTCGGAGGACGACCTAAGGAAGAGGCGGCGCGTCGCCGGGGGACGGCGCGCTCGTGCTCTCGCCGCGAGATCGAGGGAGGGGGGGCTGCGCCGCGGAAGAGCGCCAGGGCGAGGGGTGCGTGTGCGCCGCCCGCGGAAGAGCGCGCGGGTGAGGGAGGAGGGGGTGCGCGCGTGCCGTCATGCAGCGTCGCCGGCCGCCGCCCAAGGAGCTCGGCTCCTCGAGAGCACCGACGGACGACGATCGGCTCCTCAGCAGTGCGACGCCGAGCTGGAGGCTCGGCCGGGAGCTCGCGCGGGCACGTGGAGCTTTCCGCTCAGGCCAGCAGGAAACGGGCGCCCCGCACAGCGACGCCCGCCGTAGAGTGCCGAGAGCTCGGCTCGACGCGAGCGCCGAGGAAAAGCGATCGGCTCCGCAGCAGTGGGACACCGAGCTGGAGGTTCGGGCGGGAGCTCGCGCGAGCACATAGCGAGGTGCGTGCGCGGCGGCGGCGGACAGGTGAGCGGGCAGCTGGCGCACATTTCGACTGTGCGAGCTGCCAGGAGTTTGCTCTCTCCGTTCACACCCCTTTGCAGAATTTATTCACTTGGAGCACTTACTTGGAGTGCAGTCATTAGCCTCACATCCAGGGCCGGGGAGCTAAGAAGCGCACCCAGCGGGCCGGATGATCGGAGGAGGAATTCGTATTCATGAGATACTGTCGGAAATCGTAAAGAGTAAAGGACTAAGTATGACGTCGCTACAATGTGCGCGCTCCACCTTCCATGACAATGTGCGCGGGACAGACACGGACACAGGAGGAAGGGAGGGTGGCTCCTCTCTCAGAGAGAGACACGCACACGGGTGAGGGGTGGAACACGTTCACACCGGGACGCCTTATCTCTTACACTCCTTCCTTGGCCCAGCACCGGTGTTATCACGTCTCAGCTGCTTCATTGCCATGTCCAGTTATGGCGGAGACGCGCTGATAGCATTCCTGTGCACGCAGTTGGACCTGCACGGCCATCGGGTGCGTGGCGCAAAAAGACCTGTTTGCGCTGTCTTCGATCTCAGCGGCTACATGCGCTGCTGCGCGTACCTGTGACGCACACATGTTGATCACATCCATATACCTCACTAACATACAGCTGGCGAGCCTTGCATCCCTCGTCTGGCCATGCTGTGCATCATCTCACCGTATGCAGCCGTATACGCCCACGGTGCTCACAAGGTCGGGCGTCACGGTGCTCGTGGCAAGCATCTCCGTCACTCTTGTGACTTGTGGGCTTGGTGGTGTTGCCTCCGGTGCTACTGCTGGGCTAGGGTGCCAATGGCGCGACGGGAGGCGGCCATTGGCGCCATTACAGCAACGATTGTTAGGCCGTGGAAAAATCCGGAATTCGTGCCCCGAACCGGCGGGGGGGGGGACACATCCCGTCTCAGAGTTTGACCGTTTTACCTTCGTAGTCTTTGTTAGTATCGAGGTCTCGCGAGTTTTGGGGGGTTTCGGCGCTTTGGGGGGGGGGGGCTTTTTTGACTGATTTTACAAAATAGAGTTGTTTGGTATTGCTAAATCTCTCTCTCTCTCTCTCTCTCTCTCTCTCTCTCTCTATCTCTCTCTCTCTCTCTCTCTCTCTCTCTCTCTAGTCGAAAGGAGGGCCGGCGACAGCCTGAGGCGCGCCGCAGCGAGGGCCGGCGACAGCCCGAGGCGTGCCGAACCCGCTCTCGTGTGGAGCACCGCCCTGATCCGTCCCAAGGGTCAGCCCGGGGCCGATTGCCGCTCTCCGAGCAACCCATCACGAGGAACCGCCCGCACATTTGCCCCTCTCGCCGCAGGCTCGCGGCCCTAAATGGGCCATCCGGCGAGAATTCTGGTCGCTCCTGCGCGTGGCTCGAGCGACGGGCGACCGACCGCACCCTCTCCCGCGCCCGACGCGCGCAATCGCGCCCTTTGCCGAGCACGTGCAAGCAATCTACAAGCCGGGGCAAGCCTGGTAAGCTAACGTACTACGACACGTGCACAGGGCACTAATAGCCGCCTGCTGCGACCCGCGCGCGAATCTTTGCGATGTCGAGCCCCAAGCTGTTCTCAGCCTCATCAAGCTGGGCCCACGCCTCGGTTTCGCTGACAAGCCGCGACCAAAGAAGGTCCCGCAGCTCGTCCCGTTGGGACGACGGCTTGCTGCACTTCCGTCCCACGCATCCGCCAAAGATGTTGCGGTGCGCGTCTCGTGCGAGCAGTGCGCGACGCCGCGCCGGCTGCACGAGGGGCAAGCCGTCGCCTTGAAGGAGTCGAAGAAGGTTTTCCAGCCCTCGTCGGACGACATGTCCGAGATGCAAGCCCATTCATGATTACAATGAATAACTCAACTCATCCTTTGGCAGCTTGTATTGACTATTGTTGAGTATGAGTAGTCATGACGTCTGGTATCCATGAATATGAATAGTCACGTCTGCCTGTACTCATGAATATGAATAATGTATTCAAATACAAGTGCGTGAGCAACTTGCAGGTAAAACCCGGGTATACCCGCAAAAGTCCAGGTATACCCGAGAAATACCCGAGTGCGCGTCCACATGCCGCGCACGCCTACTCGCAGGGCCACTGCGCCAACTGCGGCGCTCACCGCCTGCTCAAGTACGCGCACCGCACCATGTGTGCTCGCTACAAGTGCCAAAAGGCAGCATCGGCGCAGCGCCAGGCGCGGCTGGCAGGTGGCGGTGCGGACGACGCGGTCGTGCCGACATTCTGCTACAAGATTGAGGCGGTGCTCGGCATGCGCTTTTGCGACCCCGATCAACTGATCGGAAAGAAGCGGCGCAACAGGCTGGCTGCTGCGAGGGCATTGAGGATTAGGCAGCCAGTAGTGCTAGTGGCGTGGCTCGATAGATAGAGGATTTGTCGTTGTTCATGACCGGGCTATCGTTTCGCGTGCGCTGTGAGAGAATAGTGACCAAAATTAAAACACACAAACCGAGCCACAGACGATACAGGGCACCGCGGCTAGATATTCACGATGCCACGGCGGCGGCATCCGACGACGAAGCCGCCCCGGCCGCCCCGGCCGCCGATGGAGATGCCGCACCGGCCGCCCGCCCGAGGAGCCCTCCTTGTGCTCGCCCCCTTTGCCTCGGAACAGCTCGTAGTACTTCTCCTTGATCGCTGCCACTGCCGGCTCGAAGGCCTTCTTGTTGAAGCCAATCCTGACCAGCACAGCGAGGTGGGCCGGGTTGAGGTTGGGGTCTGCCAGCAGCCCAGCGCGAGAGAAGATCTGCTCGACGTTGGCCTCGCGCGGCAGGTGGCACGCAGTCTGCTTGAAGAGAACGTAGTGCAGCGGGAACTTGTTGCGCAGCGCCCACATCATGGCGAACTCGTTGAGCAGCCCATCCTCCGCCGTGGTTCGCCCTTCCCAGAACGACCCGGGGAACTTGACCTGCGTGCCGAGAAGACTCATCGGCTACCGAAGCAGCTTGTATTTTGGCACATCTAGCCGAGGCTGGGCTCTTCCCTTCCTCTTTGGTGGCATATGCGAAGCGCTGGAGCAGAGACAGCGGTCGGTCGACAGGGAGCGCGTTTTGGGACTCTGGGATGAGTAGTATTCATGGACTTGAGTACATTTACTCACGCATGCGCCAGCCGTACTCATGAGTATGAATACTCAACTGCGGTGGTACTCATGAGTTGAGTACTCACGATGCACGTGTATTATGAGTACAGCGGCCCTTGCCAGGACGGTCCGAGCGCCGCGCTCGCTCCGGTGAGCGAGCACTACAGTAGCACACCGCACCTGCACCGCATGTAGTGGCACCGGCACCAGCCTCCCCAGCCCCGCCTCTCCAACGTCTCACTCGCCACCCTGCTCGCTGCCGCCCCGCCCGTCGCCACTGCCACTAATCTGCCGCTCCGCAGCCCGCTCCACCTCCCCGCCCGCAGCGCCTCCCGTGCCGACGCAGCCTAGAGACAACAGAGCGGGTCAATATCACCGCGGGAACGCCTCCTCTCGACGTGGGACAGAGCCTCCTCCACAACGTCGAGAGAGCGACGGCCAGCGTGGCGCGGCGCAACGTCGCGCGGCAGTGGCCGCAGTGGCTCGAGGTGGGCAGCGCCGGCGACAACGAACGCGGAGCGCGCGGCGACAGCGGTGGCGAGAGCCGAGGGACGTGACTACACCCGAGCGCCGTGCGCGCGCAACCTCGTCCGCCAACCACGCGCCGCACCAGCGCCGCGAGCGACGCCTCGAGGCACAACGTGCAGCCGCCGCATCCACCGCCGCCGCCGCCGCCGCCGCCGCCGCCGCCGCCGCCGCCGCCGCCGCCGCCGCCGCCGCCGCCGCCGCCGCCGCTGCCTCGCTCCACGGCGGCGGCGCCACCGCCGCAGACTGTAAGCACCAACAGCCGGCGGCTCGGCACGCGGCGGTCTGGGGGCGCGTCGGCAGCGCGGCGCACCACCTCGCTGCTCGACACGCGCCGGACCTGTCATGCGCGGCTGCGCCACCGCTTCCTCGTGCGGCGCCGTCGCCGCCGCCACACCGGCCGCCTGCTGTGAGCGCCGCGCTGCTCGGCCGCACCCGCCCGTGCCGGCCGCAGCTGCTCTGCCGTCAGCGCCGTCGCCGTCACGGGCCAAGCCGCCATTGTCGCCGCAGCCACGCCCGTCGTCCTCGCTGCCGCCGGTCCAGCATGGCTGACACCGCCACTACCACGGCACCGGGCAGGGTGAGGCGCTAGAGGGTGCAGGGTGCATAGAGGCGAGGCGAGGCGGCACCTAGGGGCAGTGGCCCCCGTGAGCCGGCAAGCCGACGCGCCACCGCTGGGCGAGATGGAGGCCGAGCTGCGACCCTCACAGCTCTCGCGGCATGCGTCCAGAGCTCGATTCATCTGCCCCGCCGCTCGCTCGCCGCCTTTGAGGGACCTAAAGAGAGAGGTTCTGAGCCGTCGGGCGGCGCTGATGGTGGCCCGCGTGGGTGGAGCCCGCGGCAGCTAGGCCGCCTGGGCGCGGGGGGGGTGGTCCGGTGCTTCAGATGCAGCGTGAGCGACGGGGGGGGCGAAGATATGAGGCGGCTCGCCTGCAGCGCCCACCTGCTGGGCGGGGGCTCTTCCGAAAGGCAGGATTAGCAGCTTCGACACGTACTGTGCGGTCCGAAAGTCTGTGTGCGGCCCGCGTTTTTTTTGAGAGCGCCTTCGTTGTTAATAGTACAAACCCAATGGTCTCTTGCGAGCGGTCCGTCGTTGCAGTCGCACACACTCACACGCCACACCGCACCGCGCGCCCGCCCGCTGCCCCGCCCAGGCGGGAAAGAGATGAGGGGATGGGACAGCAAAGGAGGAACCCCAAACACGTATGGGAGGGTTCAGTAATGCGTCACGCTGCCCGGCGTTTCTCACTTTCCGGGACAGCCCCGCCCTTGTGAGGCAGGAAAGTGACGGCTACCCCGTACGCCCTGGTGCTGCTACCCCGACGCCGACCGCCCATTCCCCCCTCCTCTTTCCCCCCTCGAATGCTCCGGACCCCGACAAGCCGCCCGACGTTGGGCCTCTGCCCCGCACGCTCCCGCCCCTCTGCCCCTCACACACACCCAGGCCCGACATGCACATACAAGACAAACCCGGCGTCCTGCTCTCAAAAGAAAAGAAAAAATGGGAAGGAGGAGACCAGCGGGGGAGACTCCCCGCCTATGCAACACCCCAGAGAGGGGCTGCCATCGCCGAAGCTGTGCCTAAGCATAACTCCCAAACCCGCAGCGGCCCGGGGGGCCTTGGGGGCAGCCTGCCGGACCGCTGTTGCACGGGGCCAGGGCGGCTATTATTTATCCCCCGAGGCAGGCGAGGATACGCACAGTCCCTCGTGTCGCGCGTGTAAGTCCCGGTTGCCGTGCGCGCCAGCGCGTGTGGCCGCGTACCAGCTAAGATACGCGCGCACGGGCGTGGGTGGGTAAAAACGGGTCACTTTGCGGGGTTTGCCCCCAACCATCACTCTAGTTGGTATAGTACCCCACCTCCAGCCGTCCCGTGATTTCTTTTTTAGTTTCCCATAAGTAAGGTAGGTAGGTAGGTAGGTAGGGGCAGGGCAGGGGCCGGTCAGGTTTTTGCAGAATTTCATCATCAGGGCCGGCCAAGCAAAAATAAAATACACCTGGCCACGGCGCCAAAAAGGTGCTTGCCGGAGTCCGGTTTCAGTGGACGGACACACAAAACGACATTTGCATCGGCCGGGCGGACAAATTTAGTGGCTGGGAGCCCCTTTTAGAGCCTTCTAAGCCATTCCTGCTACTTTTTGAGCGCGTTGGGTCTCTGCGATGATGTGAAAATTGTGACCAAAATCCTATGTGATCAAGAGGGGAAAGCTGGGGAAGGTGAAGACTGGTGCCCCGGGGGCGTCGCAGTCCGGCAGCCTCTATCTACAAGTTTCCAAGCGTCGCAGTCCCCGAGCGGAGGGCGCCTGGGTCTAAATTTAGTGCGGTGTGAAGTGTTTATCTACTGCATCTTTAGCGCAACTTTAGCGCAACTTTAGCGCAACTTTAGCGCAACTTTAGCGCAAATTTAGCGCGAATTTAGCGCAAATTTAGCGCGAGTTCACTGCGACTTTACATCCAGATTTAGCGAGGTTTAGTGCGTCTTTAGTCCAGCCGCGCAGTAGGATCCAGCCGCAGACCCTCGCTGGGCCTCCCTCCCCCCTCTCCCCCTGCAGTTCCCTGCCCACGCAAAAGTTCCCCGTCCCGTCCCCAACCGAACGAAGGTAATCAGCTGAATATCAAGCTCGGTGCTTTCCGGGCTGCTTCTCCGGGCCCGCCGAGCGAGCGGCAAAAAGTTTGCCGGGAAGCGGGGCGTGAACATAACGACTTTACTGCGATGGCAGAGACGGCCGAGCAGACGATGGTGGCGCTGCCGTGGCAGCAGGGAGAGGCGACGGGCACGCTCAACCTGCCGGCGTCGACCAAGGTGCTGGACCTCAAGCTGCGCCTCAACGCGAGCGACTGCGATGCGGTGATGTTTGACGCGGTCATCATCGAGGTGAGGAAGGGCAGCTCTGTCCTCAAGCGCAAGCTCGACACGCAGGTGCAGGACGCGGTTGTCGACCCGTCGTGGACGCATCCTCTCCAAGCCGCCCGCCGAGGAGCCTCCGCCCGAGCCTCTCACGGAGGTGCGCGTCTACACCCACCAGCGCGCCGAGGTGCTCGACCGGCAAGGCAGTGAGGACCGGGGAAGCCTCGACCAAAGGCGCCCAACTTTAATCAGTGACCGTCATTCCGGGGCCGTACACCAGGTGCGCCTGCGGCGCGCTCTCGGCGAAATATAGCCATTCTACACGCTCTCGTGACGCATTTTTGCGTCAATTCGTAATGATGTGGTGTCCGTCTCTCCCCCCGTGTGTCTGACCGAGCGTCTCGGAAGCTACGCCGCCTCCGGCGGCGCTATAGAGGGGGGGGGCCATGACCCCGGCAAGGCAGTGAGGACCGGGGAAGCCTCGACCAAAGGCGCCCAACTTTGATCAGTGACCGTCATTCCGGGGCCGTACACCAGGTGCGCCTGCGGCGCGCTCTCGGCGAAATATAGCCATTCTACACGCTCTCGTGACGCATTTTTGCGTCAATTCGTAATGATGTGGTGTCCGTCTCTCCCCCCGTGTGTCTGACCGCCCAACTTTAATCAGTGACCGTCATTCCGGGGCCGTACACCAGGTGCGCCTGCGGCGCGCTCTCGGCGAAATATAGCCATTCTACACGCTCTCGTGACGCATTTTTGCGTCAATTCGTAATGATGTGGTGTCCGTCTCTCCCCCCGTGTGTCTGACCGAGCGTCTCGGAAGCTACGCCGCCTCCGGCGGCGCTATAGAGGGGGGGGCCCATGACCCCGGCAAGGCAGTGAGGACCGGGGAAGCCTCGACCAAAGGCGCCCAACTTTAATCAGTGACCGTCATTCCGGGGCCGTACACCAGGTGCGCCTGCGGCGCGCTCTCGGCGAAATATAGCCATTCTACACGCTCTCGTGACGCATTTTTGCGTCAATTCGTAATGATGTGGTGTCCGTCTCTCCCCCCGTGTGTCTGACCGAGCGTCTCGGAAGCTACGCCGCCTCCGGCGGCGCTATAGAGGGGGGGGCCCATGACCCCGGCAAGGCAGTGAGGACCGGGGAAGCCTCGACCAAAGGCGCCCAACTTTGATCAGTGACCGTCATTCCGGGGCCGTACACCAGGTGCGCCTGCGGCGCGCTCTCGGCGAAATATATTCTACACGCTCTCGTGACGCATTTTTGCGTCAATTCGTAATGATGTGGTGTCCGTCTCTCCCCCCGTGTGTCTGACCGAGCGTCTCGGAAGCTACGCCGCCTCCGGCGGCGCTATAGAGGGGGGGGGGCATGACCCCGGCAAGGCAGTGAGGACCGGGGAAGGGTGGACGCAAGACGGGCGATGACGTGTTTTTAAGGTGGCAGTCCGGGTTTTGCGAGACGGGTGTCGTCCCGCAAGATGGCATCACGCTCGCACCTGCCGACCGCCGCCACGGCGGCGAGACGCCTTCTCCGCCACCGCGGCGCCGGCCACAGGCCAGCGCTAGGCAGCTGCCGGCCACACTGGGCCGGATTTGCCGGTAACCGTCGCCGCACACTCCTACATCCACGCCGCTGTGACGTCTGGCGACGAGGCGCCGGCCGCCAAGCTTCATCGCCAACGTGGTCGCTCGCTGGTCCTCTCGGCTCGGCCACGCGTCGGCCCAGCTCACACGAGCTCCAGACAGCCACCAGTCGCCACGCGCAAAGCGTACGGGTCGCCGGCTCCCTGTTGTGCTCTCACGCTGGCCGGCGTAAAACTGTGCTGGCAGTTGTCGAGCCGTACCCGTCGCGTTTCGAAAGGGAGCCCTCAATCGACGCGTCTACACGCACCGTGCCACCGCTCTCCACAACTGCTACCGTGGACATCAAGCTCCTCGACTCGATCTGCGGCTACGACGGCGCTCTAGCTGCTGGCTCTCGCGGGTGTCTGGCGACCCGCTCAGGCTTGCGAAACGGCCGGCCGCGGCGACGTGTTTCGAGCTCGCTGGCCTTCTCCGCGCGGCTGGGCCCGCCCCTAGTCGGGGCAGACCCGCCCAGTCACTGGGCAGCGCGTGCGCCGTCATCCTGGACGACGGTGTGCCGATGCATCCGGGAGGCTCCGCGGGGCTGCTATAGCAGCCTCGGGAGGGTCGAAAATCGAAGCCGGAGCGGCGGACCACGGAAGCTCCACGGACGGTGAGGCGGGCTGTGGTTGGCCCCCCCTGACCGGGTGAGGGAGTGGCGCCCCGGGAGTGCCGCTCCGGCGACGTCTGTGGCCTCCAAGGTACCGTGACCGCGGTGCTCGCTCTCGCGGCCGTCTCACGACCCGCTCGAGACGAAAACTGGAGCGGACGGTGCGACGAACCGCGAGTGGGATGGTCTTCTCCGCGCGGCTGGGCCCGCCCCTAGTCGGGGCCGACCCGCCCAGTCACTGGGCAGCGCGTGCGCCGGCGTTCTGGACGACGGTGTGCCGATGCATCCGGGAGGCTCCGCGGGGCTGCTATAGCAGCCTCGGGAGGGTCGAAAATCGAAGCCGAAGCGGCGGACCACGGAAGCTCCACGGACGGTGAGGCGGGCTGTGGTTGGCCCCCCCTGACCGGGTGAGGGAGTGGCGCCCCGGGAGTGCCGCTCCGGCGACGTCTGTGGCCTCCACGGTACCGTGACCGCGCCGGCCTCGCTCGGGAGGCTCTTTCGGAGCCGTCGGCCTCCGAAACCGTCGCGTTGCTGCGCCTGGACGGCTTCGCTGCTCGCCAAACCCGTCGGCACCGTTCATATACACATGAATTGTGAACGAACGCGCATTTTTCTGATATCTTACTGAAATGTTCCCGAATGTTAGTTTCGATCTAGTCCTCACGGACACAAAACAGAGGCCTCCTAGCACGGAGAAGCGACTAAGAGTCGCCGACGTGCGAGTAAGATACCAGAAAAATACGCCCGGAATCACAATTGATCCCGTCGACAAGGCGCCCCAATCGCGGAGGTCTGGCGCGGGCGTGGAGGCGAGCATCGACGCCTCGACGGTTGCTCTTCAGAGGCCGAAAACAGGCGCCTGAAAAAGGAGAGAACGCGAGACTGATCACGCGCGCGGAAAAGCCCGAGGGGCGAATCTAAAGTGCCGAGGCGCTTGCTAATCACCCCAGCTAGGGCCACGGAGGCGCTCGCGGCAGGTCTCCGCGCGCGCGCTGGCCGGTGGCAGCTGATCTCGGGCGGCGGGCGGCGGGAATGGGCTCGGGCGGCACCTTTTGCCCTCAAAAGTCGTTCGAGAGTACCGGGTCGCGGCGGGAACGCGCCCATCCGCTCGATGGGTGTCAGGAGTCGATCGCCTGCGCCACGAGCGAGCACGGGAGTCGTCGCGATGGGAGTCGTAGCGGCGTGGCGCTGGGCTTCGAGAGAGCGACGTGGGCGCGGCGGCGCGGGCGGCCGGTGGGGCGCGTGAGGTCCGCACCTTCGCGACGGGCAGGCTCGATACGGCCGCTGGCCGGGGCGGCCGCTCGACCGGCCGCCGCGGTCGTTCCGGCGGCGGCGTCGGCGTCGGCGTCGCGAGCGAACTGCGAGCCGTCTTTTTACCAGGTTGCAACCCTTGTTCCGCACTCGGCTGTGAAAGCTGCTGGTTGCCGCCGGTTGAGCAGCACCCCATCCCCGCCCACGTTGTCGGTTGCTGCCCCATGTCCCGCACTCGGGGTGTGTGCTTCTAGCCCCGTTCTCGGGAGGGGGCTGGGGGGGGGGGGGGGGGCAAATTTCTAAGAATTTTTTACATACACTAACTGACACCGCAAACCCTGTCTAGCCTCCAACAACGCCTCCCCGGCGCAGAGGGGCCCCCGGAGAGATGCGCAACGCAACCACGTTTTGCGTTATTTCTTGTTGAGGCGCGTCGAACACTTAGGCGGCTCCAGTGGTGTACCTGTGTTAGTGCCAGTGCGCGCCAGTCCCGTGCCCAGTGTTTGCCTTCTAAAATTCTTTTTGTCAACGCTACCGTTAGGCGCCAAATCGTCGTCGTCTACGATGCGCCTCCTCCTCCCCCTCCTCTTCCTCTCCTCCTCTGCGCACGCCCTGCAGCTCTCCGCGATATCGTCGCCGAGAGTCGCCGCGCCGCGGGCGTGCACGCCTTGGCTCAGCAGCAGGGCGAGGCTCAGCCGGGCGCGCGCAGCGCCGGTGGCCCAGGCGACGGCGGAACCGGCTCCGACGAGGATGGGCTCGGTCGTCGCGGGCACGTACACGGGCGTGATGCAATTCACCTTTGCCGCCGCGTGCGCTTCGATCATCTTTGCTCCGGTTGGGCTGCCGCTGGCGATCGGCATCCAGCACGGACTGGTCGGCTTTGTCGTCACGCAGGCGGTCGTCGCCAGGACGACCAGCGTGCGCGGCGGAGTCGCGCTCGCGGTGCCCTCCTTCGAGGTCCTCCCCTTCCTCGCGCGCTTCGCCGTCATCGCGGCGGGCGCCGTCGGCGCCGGCGCCGGGCCGGGTGTGCTGCTCGCGACGGTGCTCGCGGGCAGCATCGTCGCCAACCTGCTCGCCGCCGCGCTCCTCGCCCTGGCCTCGGAGGCGCCGGTCGACAACATCGACCGCCTGCTGCCGCCGCCGCTGCAGGCGGGCCTCTTCGCCGCCATCGGCTGGTCCCTCTACCTGCTCTCCTTTGACGTGCTCGGGCTGGGCGCGGGCGCGCTGCTGACGTTGCAGAGCGCGCGGCTGTGGGTGCCCGCCAACCTCTTCGGCCTCGGCCTCTGGAGGGCCTCGCGCAAGGGCGTAGGTGAGGGCCGAGCGAGCGGCGGCGAGGCCCGTACCGCCGCACCCATCAACCGCACCTCTTTAGGCGGCCCGCTCCTCATCCCAATCTTCATCCTCGCCGTCAGCGCGCTCGTGCGCGGCCCTAGAGCGAGGATCCCTGTGTTGCATTCGACTGTGTCGCTCCGCGTTCGCACTCGAGCCACCGCATGTGGAGCCCGTATCTCGACGCGAGGCGCGCGCCGCGGATGCATTCGCTTGTGATTTCACGCTCCAGGTGCACGGCTTGCGGCTGGCCACAGGCTGTCCGGTGCCGGACGCGCGCGCGGCGGGCTGGCTGATGGCCGAGGTTGTCGGCGAGCCCGCCTCCGCCCTGTGGCGCTCCCTCTCGCCCTCGCTCGTCCGGTGCGAGGTGCTGATCCCGGCGGCCGGCCCCGTGGCACGTCCGTGACACCTCTCCCCGACGCGCCCGGCAGATGGGACGTCCTCTTCTCCGCGGCGGCCCTCAAGCAGCTCGTGTGCGCTGCCCTCTTCGGGCGCCTCGGGCATGCCGCGCCGCTGGAGTGAAGCGGCCGCCACACGCGCCGCGCGGCTGCCGCGTAGGCCGCTCGTGAACACTGTGCTCAACTATGTGCTGTACGGGCCGCTCATCCGGCAGAAGCTCGACCTCAAGACGGCTCCAGCCCCAGCCCCCCCAGTCGACTCGACCCGGCCCTCCGCATGGGTGTCACGCAAGTCCAACACCTGCCCCACAGGAGCTCCGCTCCCACGCCCTCGGCACCGCCGCCGCCGCCGCCGCGGGTGGCTACTCGAGCTACCTCGGCCTGTCCGACTCCGCCATCCACCGCAAGATCGGTGGCCTCGACCGCTTCTCTTGCTACTTTGCGGCGGCGGTGAGCGCGCTCTTCCTCTGCGCCTACCCGCTCTGCGGCCTCGTCGGCTACCTGCCGACCCTCGCCATCGCCGGCATCTGCGTGTACGTCGGGTGCGATTTCCTGTACGACAACCTCGTCGAGGCGACCCGCGCCAACGGCGCGAGGGCGGGTCTGGCCGCGGCGACCGTGCTCGCCGTCTGCGTCTGGAAGGACATGCTGCACGGGTCGCTGCTGGGCATCGCGGGCGCCCAGGCGTGCGGGTGGTGGCAGCGCCGGCAGCAGCGCCGGGCGGGCAAGGAGTGAGACGCGCGGCGCGCACTCCGGGACTGCGCTCCCGTCTGGCTAGCTCGGCCTCACGAGTAGCCCACGTGCACGCGCCCCACAGCCCACAGCCCACACCCACAGCGCACAGGCACAGCCCAGTCCGCGACAGTACCGATCTACTACGTGTGTTGTATGCGCGGCTCGTGAGTCGTGTGACTCTCGCGTTCTCCGTGTTACCGGTATGTGCGCGATGGCGGCTGGGCCTGGGGCTGCGGCCCGGGCGCGGCTCCGGGCTCCGCCTCCGGCTGGCGCGTGGCTCGTGGCAAGGCTAGGGCGAGGCTCAACCAGTTAACAAGATAACAAGTGCTAACTGGCAGTTTTGAAACTACTATCACTATCGTGTATCGAGTTGCGAGTTTCAAAACTGTTTTTGCCAGTTAAGGTGCCTCGGGGTCGGGCCAGTTGGCTGTTGGGGGGGGGTCGGCCCTATGGCCCTGAGGGCCGGGTAGGAGGGGTCTAGCTCTAGGTTACCTCTACCTCTGAGGGCCTGCGGCCCTCTTACCTTTACCTCTGGGCAGCCGTGGGCCCTTTACCTCTACCTCTGAGCGACGTAGGGCCGTGATATACCTGTGCGTGATCTCTCGTGTCTCGAGTGATCTCTCGAGTGATAATACTGGGTTGGGTTTTTAGACATTGTGGGGTTGGCACTCCCATCGACCCTCATGACCTCCTGCGGTCTCTGAGATGGACACCAGTGGGTGTGGGACCACAGTCAGGATACACTCGAAGGCTGGGTAAGCAGTAGAGGTCGATAATCGACGCGTACCACATGATCTGTGTCGCTGTCGGCACGCTGTCGACAGGACGTCGAGCGACACCGGTGGCACAGTGCCACCCAGGAGTGGTCGGGCGGTCTCCCGTCATGAAAGAGCCACAATGTGATCCGTATGATGATTCCTGACAACCGCCTCAATCAACTTTTGTCACAGTTCCCGCTCTGAGAGGAGCTGCGGGTCAGCTCGACAGCTGGAGCTGTGTCGCCGGCATGCGGCGGCCTGCCTCCGGAGGTGCCTCTGAGGCGGACATTTTTTGGTCACCGTGAGAGAACGCGTTCGAATTTTCACTCCGGAACTTCAACTCCGCACGCGCACCGGCCAGGGCTACAATAGTGCCAGTGAGGCGGAGGCGCGAGTCGGAAGGCCGCGACCGTGATTTGGTCCCCTCTGCCAGGGGCCCCTCCACTCGCCTGCACCTGCTCGAACCCTGAGCACTGTGCGGCGTTGCACGCTCGAGGTCGTGCATGATGTAGTAATCATTGTCTTGAGTAATGCGCTTCTCTCGACAGAGAGCGCTAGCCTCTACCCCTTCGGTCCGTCGAATCTCGGCGCGGCAGATGCGACGCCGAGACTGACGAAACCTCCCTGTGGTGTGCTGCTGAGCCTCCCCCACACACGAGAACACCACTGGGACACCCATGACACACTAGAACAGGTATGCCACGAGGCGGGATGAGACTAGACGTCTCGGACGAGACTCGTCACTCGACGGAAACCTAAATCGTGAATATCGGGTTGCTGCGCGGCGGGTCAACCCCATTATGCGCAGTCATCCAGATGTCAACTGCACCTCAGACAGTCGCCGGCGTGGGCGGGAGGGGCGACTGTATCTGAAGGCGCGGTAGCGGTAGACGGGCAAGCCACAGCTGGCAAGATGCCGATCGCCATTGACCTTGCTCGAGCCGCGGCGGCGCGGTGAAAGTGGAGCGTGTCAGGATCGGGGCTGCTCGGCTGTGAACTGACCTCGCTGTGAATGTGACCGCCGTCACAGACACTATTGTCCATGAATGGTAAGACTGAGAGTAGAGTAGAATGGGTCGAGCGACCGGCCCAGTCGACCGTCCCCTCCCCTCAGCAGAGCGGGCGAGAATCCTAAAGGATTCACGCCTCCTCTGCCAGGGGCCCCTCCACTCGCCTGCACCTGCTCGAACCCTGAGCACTGTGCGGCGTTGCACGCTCGAGGTCGTGCATGATGTAGTAATCATTGTCTTGAGTAATGCGCTTCTCTCGACAGAGAGCGCTAGCCTCTACCCCTTCGGTCCTGCCGCCACGTCTCGTTTATCCTCAAGAAGCCGGTTCGCATCTTCCTGCTGAGCAACGAGCCGCCCGAGAAGCTGCTGCCCAAGGGCTGCGCGGACGACATCGCCATCACGCGCCGCTTTACCCGGCTCCCCCTCTACTCGCCGACGTGGATTCAGGCGCCGCAGCCGCCGCAGCCCTTCCAGCCCCCGCGCCAGCTCCTCGGCCCCGGCAACACCGCTCAGCGGCAGCCGGCACAGCCCACGCCGCTGGCGCCCCTCCAGACGCCCATGCCGCCCCCGCGCTACGGAACTCCGGGCGTGTGAGCGCGCTGGCGCCCTCCGGCCGCCCTCTCCCCCTCCCAGCGCGCGTCACGCGCGCCTCGCCGCCGCACGAGCCTCGCCGCGTGCGGCGGCAACTTGTTCGTCACATTTTTATTCTGCCGTCGAATTTGCTCGTATTATTCCGTGCCTGGGTGTTTAAGTGCGCTCAGTGCCGTGTCTTGCCCGCATACTATTTATTTCCGGTTGCAATCCACTAATTTAACTCGTACGTGCTTGCTGAGCGCCGAGCACCCCGCAGCAACTGCGCAGACCAGGGATTCGGCCAGTCAAGTCTGGGGCTCCGAGACAAGCGCGTATGGTAAAAAACGGCCGGAGCCCGACCCACCGGGTGCCGCGTGGTTGGCACGAGCGCAATCATGTAGAGGTATAGGGCAGTCTGTCCGGACTCTGTGCACGAAAAACATGAAAACATGCTATTTTATTTTTTGCCAACTTCGACGATTAACCCTGGTAGGTGGATTGTCCAAAATACGTCAGCCTCGCACGCCTACCTAGAGCTAGGTCTGACACCCGACCGCCCCCCCCTCCCTAATATTAACCGGCGAGAGCACAATTTGGCCGGCTAATGTTAGGGAGGGGAGGGCGATTTTCGCGTAATTTTGTCCACCTACCAGGGTTAAAACGGAAGGGCACGCGTCACGCGTCCTGTTCACGCGATGGCCAGCCGTGGTGTGAGCCCGAAGGGTCGGCGAGAGTCGGCAGGCCAGCAGAGCCTCGGTCATATTGGCTCTGACGCCGTGCCAGTTGTCGGCGCGCCGCGATCTGCATACCTGTTCGTACCTCTATAGTAGTGCGGCCACGTGTATTGCTGTTCGGCGAACCGCGTTCCGCTCTCTCGACCGTGAGGCCAGTTGGCGGGCGCCCAAAGCGCCTGGTTTGTGCGTCGAGCGGTGAGCTCACAACAGACACCGTCCGAGCCCGATGCACGCCAGGCGTCTCATTCCAAGCCCACTACGCATTCCCACGCGCTCAGGCGCCGCTCGAACCCCACCTCTTTGAGCCGGTTACCCCGCGGCAAGGCAACTCGGCGCTCTCGATGTGCGCACTAGGCAGTCTCAACGCCGATTACAGCCGAGCGCGCACGACTCGTAGGCGTACCGGCGTGCCGCTGGCATACTACGCGACGGTGGAGGCGCGTGGGCTTGCTCAAAAGGCATGCATCTGTCGGAGAGCGTGCCGCAAGACCTGATGTGCCTCCGCTCCAGGTGTGTGGCAGTTCGATGGATCCAGCCCAGCGACCTCTACGTGACGATTGAGGACTGCTCTTCCCCTTTGGCCGAGCCTCCAGTCCCTGCCACCGTGCACTGGCGCCAGCGAGCTGCATTTACATCCCGCACGCGCGATCGGCAGTCGAGTTACAACCCGCAGCTGTGCTGTGTGCGCGCGCACTCGAAAGTGGTTCGGCGATATCTCGGCGACCACTCGTCGACTCGCGCTCAGACGCGAGGTGCGTGCTCGCCCGGTCCCCCGTGAGGGGACTAGGCCATTTTTAGCGAGATCGGGGAAATCACTCTCATCGCCCGCCGCTCACGCTTCCCTCCCTCTCCCGCGCCGCCGTATCCGGTCCTAGCCTGCGATACATTGAGACCTCACGCCCCGCGACTGTCTTCCACGCTCGCAGGCGGGCGTATCTATCCGCCGTCCCACTCCATGCATGATCACCGCTGGGGGCAGCGGTGCTCGTGCGACTGCGGATTCGGCCTCACCTCACGCCCTCTGGCCTGCAGCTGCACGTTGCCGGGGGCCATTCTCGAGCCCTCTGGCGAATGGGCCCAAATCCGGGCTCTGAGCACGCCTACTGCTGACGATCTATGTAGCTAGTGCGGTGGGGTCTGGCGCAGGTGCGCGAGACCGTCGCCACAAGGGGGGACGCGCGATTATGGTGGGCGCTCCCGAGGGGGCGAAACCGCGTGTTCAAGGGAAACCAGGCGAATTGCGCCCCCAAAATGGTCCTGAGCGGCTCCCACGACCTCCCCAACACCCGAGGTGCACGACACGACCTCTTGTTCTTAGCGACACAGGTATTTATTCCTGTGGGTTGTGTCATCGTGCTCTGCAATTAAGCAACAAAGGTCGGCCGCCAGAAAACACGCTGCGGGCGCTAGAAAGCATTGCAGAAAGCAGAAAAATTTCGCTTTGCGGGCTCCAACATGACGCCGCCCAAGCCGCCCAAGCCGCCCACGAACGTGACCTGCTCGCCCGCCCATGCCGCGCTCGCCTCCGCCTTCCTCGACTGGCACGCGGACCCGGCTCGGACGTGCGGCGGTGGCGGGGCTGGCGCCGCGAGCCTGCTTCAGCGTGTCGCGGGGCTCTGGAAGGCTGGCGGCCTGGCGGCCGCGGCCAGCGATCCGGAGGAGAACTGCGAGGAGTGGGCGCTGGCGCACGCGCTTCGCTCTGCGAGCGGGGCGCTTTCGGCTTTGCGAGCGCGACCGGAGGTCGAGGCGCTTCGGACGCGGGTCGCGCTCGGCCCGGGAGCAGCCGCGCGCGGGGACGACCTCGTCGTCGCCGATGAGGAGGTTGCGCAGCGCCTTCTGCACGGAGGAGAGCATTGACGTTGCCGGCATCGGTAGTCGTTTGGTTCGGCCTGGCTGCCCTGCGCGCCGGGGCGCCCGCAGCGTGCGTCGCCGGCGGGCCGGCGGGTAGCGCCGCCTCCGCGCTTTTGAGAACTGGTCGATTGGCGCCTGTCTGAGCAGGAGCCGACGCTAGTCGGGAGCTGTGTCAGGAGCCTCGTCGCTCCGGACGTCCCGCGCACAAAGCGGCGGGCAGCGGCGGGCGCTGGAAGGGTTCCCGCCCGCTAGTGTGTGTGTGTGTGTGTGTTACCTGGGCGCTGCCTCCTACATACACCGACCGAGGCTCGACCCGCTTCTCCTCCAGTTCACTAGCACAAACTAAAGTTTGTTTAACAAGTACGACGATGAAACGTCAGAAAAGCGCGTTCGCGGCTGCCCGCACACTACCGCCCATCCCTCAAACGGGCTTCTGGGGTGGAAAAAAGAAAGAAAGAAAGAAAACAGACAACCCAAGGGATCAAAGGGAGGGATGGGAGGACGGCACGCCGCCACCACACAGGGATTTTAAGGAGAGGTGTGTGATGCGCTAGCCGTCGCCCACCCTAGGGAGTCTGCCTCTTCCTATCTCTCTTCGCAGTCTCTCGCCGCTTCTCGCTGCAACCTTCTGGGGTGGAAAAAAAGGAAGAAAGAAAACAGACAACCCAAGGGAGGGATGGGAGGACGGCACGCCGCCACCACACAGGGATTTTAAGGAGAGGTGTGTGATGCGCTAGCCGTCGCCCACCCTAGGGAGTCTGCCTCTTCCTATCTCTCTTCGCAGTCTCTCGCCGCTTCTCGCTGCAGCCTTCATGCCACCTCGCGGTCGTCCCACTCTCGTCGTTCTCTCCCTTGTCATTTCCTCCTCTGTCGCGTCGTTCTCTTCTGTCTCGTCCTGCGACGCCGCCGCCTGCCTAGCTGTCGCCGCCGAAGGCGACTCGACGCCGCTGAGATCGGAGATCAAGCTCTGACAGGTCACACGTCGCTCCTTTGACGCCGACGTGACTCACCCGTGCAGAGCGCATCAGGACACGGTCTCGACGCGCTCGGTACGACGCCTGCGACCCGTCTCGGGTCAGGTGGCACGACGCTCATCGCGCCTGCCAGCGCTGCCGTGCAGGTTGCCACGACAAGGTTGAGCACGCTTCTAATACGCTCGCCCAGCCTTCCTTTCCATCCCATTAGGCAGCCTGGGAACGGTGGCGGTCAGAGGCAAAGCCTGCGAGGGGTGGTGGAACCACATGTCACGGCCACCGCCGGCTCGACGCGACGATAGCCTCCGGAGGCTGACTTTGAGGCACCATCATCGGACGATGTCGACGAGTTGGGTCGCTCTCGCGGTATCCAGGTAGCCCCGCATACTAGTATCACCAGCCATGGCCTCAGGGAGCGCGGGCGAGGGCGCTGGGAGCAACACGGACAAAAAAACATCAAAAGTGGTCATTGTGACACCACCCGTATTTGCAACTAGTCTGCCGCTGCTCGACTTATTGCTTTTGGAAACCCGCCTCGCGCCTGCTAATGGTCCACCCTAGCATACGGCGGGTCGCCCCCCGTATCACGCGCCAGCCGCCACGCCTGTAGAGCTCTATATGACACAACGGCCGAACGTATGACGGGGCAGACGACTAGAGCACAACCCAACGCATCCCAAACTCAAAATAGCTGTCCACACAGGCACGACGCACGAAATCTGCGTGTGCGAGGTCCGTCCCTGCGCAAAGCATGCCGCGCAAGCTCCTATGCCTCGCTAGCATGCGGCTCCGTGCGCGGCGAGCGGCGGCGCTTCCACCGCGCCGGCCCGGCGGCTAGTGCGGGCCACGCGGCAACGCAGCGCCGGCGCGCGCCTAGTACTCCTCGCCGCCCTCCTCATCGTACTCGCCCTCCTCCTCGGCCGAGGCGTCCTGGTACTGCTGGTACTCGGAGACGAGGTCGTTCATGTTGGACTCGGCCTCGGTGAACTCCATCTCGTCCATGCCCTCGCCGGTGTACCAGTGGAGGAAGGCCTTGCGGCGGAACATAGCGGTGAACTGCTCGGCGACGCGCTTCATCACCTCCTGCATGCAGGTCGAGTTGCCCATGAAGCCGACCGACATCTTGAGGCCCTTGGGCGGGATGTCGCAGATGGCGCACTTCATGTTGTTGGGGATCCACTCCACAAAGTAGGACGAGTTCTTGTTCTGCACGTTCAGCATCTGCTCGTCCACCTCCTTGGTCGACATGCGGCCGCGGAAGAGCGCGGTGCACGTGAGGTAGCGGCCGTGGCGCGGGTCGGCGGCCGCCATCATGTTCTTGGCGTCGAACATCTGCTGCGTCAGCTCGGGCACGGTGAGCGAGCGGTACTGCTGCGAGCCACGCGAGGTGAGCGGCGCGAAGCCGACCATGAAGAAGTGCAGCCGCGGGAAGGGGATCATGTTGACGGCCAGCTTGCGCAGGTCGCAGTTGAGCTGGCCGGGGAAGCGGAGGCAGCAAGTCGACGCCGACATAACGGCGGCGACAAGGTGGTTGAGGTCGCCAAAGGTGGGCGTGGTGAGCTTGAGCGTGCGGAAGCAGATGTCGTACAGCGCCTCGTTGTCGATCAGCAGCGACTCGTCCGAGTTCTCGACCAGCTGGTGGATGGAGAGGACGCAGTTGTACGGCTCGACGACCGTGTCGGACACCTTGGGCGACGGGAAGACCGAGTAGGAGCACATGACGCGGTCGGGGTACTCCTCGCGGATCTTGGAGATGAGGAGGGTGCCCATGCCCGAGCCGGTGCCGCCACCCAGCGAGTGCGACAGCGTGAAGCCCTGCAGGCAGTCGCAGCCCTCGGCCTCCTTGCGGACGACGTCGAGCACGGCGTCAATCAGCTCGGCGCCCTCGGTGTAGTGACCCTTGGCCCAGTTGTTGCCGGCGCCCGACTGGCCAAAGACGAAGTTGTCCGGCCGGAAGATCTGGCCAAAGGGGCCCGACCGCACCGAGTCCATGGTGCCCGGCTCGAGGTCCATGAGCACGGCGCGCGGGACGTACCGGCCGCCCGTCGCCTCGTTGTAGTAGACGTTGATGCGCTCGAGCTGGAGGTCCGAGTCGCCGTGGTAGGTGCCGGTCGGGTCGATGCCGTGCTCGTCCGAGACAACCTCCCAGAACTTGGCGCCTGCCAGCACGCGCGCGCGCGCATTAGTCGGCAGTGCGTGTCGGGGGCGAGAGCGGAGGGCGCCCATGGCGGGTGAGGCCGGATCGGGCGTGCGAAGGAGGTCGCGGAGGCGCGCGGCGATGCGAGAGAGCCGGTGTTGTGGGCGGCGGCGCGGAGGCAGCGCGGGGTCGCGCGCGCGCAGAGGGCGCCACGCAGAGGTGGCGGGCCGAGAATGCGCGCGCACCGATCTGGTTGCCGCACTGGCCACCCTGGATGGAAACGATCTCGCGCATGCTGCTTGTGGATACCTTTGGGGCAGGGCACACGGCGGGGTGGAGACTCGCGGCGGCAGCCGCGCGCTGCGCTGCACGGTGAGCGGGGCGGGCATGCGCGCGAGCAGAGGCGCGCCGCGCGGAGGGGCGGGGGGGGGGGAGGGGCGTGGTGCCGAGGCTGGGGGCGTGGGATGGGGGCACGACTGGACAGAGAGGAGAGGATGAGATGTGGTGCACCGTTGGAAACGGGCGGCTTCAAGCGAGGGAACCGAAAAGAATTCGAGCATTAAAGGCCTCACGTCGAAGGCGCCGCTACCGAAGAAGCCGAGGGAGCCGAAGAATGCACGGGGAAGGACCCTCCCTCCCTTGGGTTGTCCTCGTTTTATTTGTTTATTTATTATGGGTTGTCCTCCCATCCCTGAGAGAGAGAGAGAGAGAAAACCGCCAATGGCCGTTATCCGTTAGTGCGGACGTCGCCGCGGCTCGCCTCTGCCGCGGCGGCTGCTGCGCGCACGCGGCGGCGCCGCTCTCTCGCGAGACGGCTGGCGACGCGGCTCGCCGCCGACGTACGGTGCGCTCGTCCGACGGTCCGCAGCGTGGCGTGCGCGGCGCTGAGCGCCGCTCTGCGAGCGCCTCTGCGCCTGCACTGCCTGTCTCTGTTGCTGTTGGTGGTGGTGGTGCTGCTGCTGCTGGTGCCGATGCTGCTGCTGGCGCGGCGCGGCTGTGCGACTGGGCTCGACGCGCGCGTCGCGAGCGTCTGACGCGGCGGGCGGCGTCGGGCAGGTGCGCTTCTCTCTCGGGTGGTGGTGGTGGTGCTGCTGCTGCTGCTGGTGGTGCAGATGCTGCTGCTGGTGCGGCGCGGCTCTCCGACGCGACTCGATGCGCGCGTCGCGGCTATCTGACGCGGCGGGCGGCGTCGCGGGCGGCAGCGGTGGCGGCTCGCGGGTGGAGGTGGAGGCTGGTGGCTGTGGTGGACTTTGAGTTTATTTCATGGTCGTGTACGGGGACCGGGGGGTCAACCGGGAGGCAGGGGGTTCAACCAGGCGACGGAGGACCGTGGGCCATCGCGGGGACCACTCAGCCCGGAGGGCGCGGTGGGCAGATCCGGATGGTCTCACCCGGTGGGTGGCACCGAGGCGTCTTGGACGCTCAGCTCTACCTTAAGCTCCTGAGGGGCGCGTGGTTGTAACCACGTAGTATGACTACAACCCACCACAGACACCCTCCCCCACTCCTCACGTGTGTTCACACCCTCACCCTCTCCTCTCTCCTCTCTCTCTCTCTCTCTCTCTCCTCTCTCTCCTCTTGTCTGTGCTGTCTGCCTGACTCAGGCACTCAATCTGCCGATGCGTGATTGTGTGTGGGCTGCTCCGAGGGGGCCCTCTGTGCGATCCGACGGGTAGGGGGGCTGTGCCCGGGCGGTGTCCGGTGTGGAGTCCCCTTCTGATCCCGCCTGGGATGTTGGGTGTGAGGTTGTGGCGGCTTCGATCCCAAGGGGGGGAGCTGATCCCACTCAATAACCAACTCTCAGGGGCAGTAGGTGGGCGAGCTTCAGGCACGCTCATCTCGATCGTCAAGACGTTGCTACGCGCGGTCTTCCGCGGGGGGAGCTGCGTCGACGGGTGCGGGACCGCGGCGCAGCCAGTGCCGTGGCGATGCCTCCGGCGCTGTTTGCGGCGGGCAACCTGGTTTGTGGAGCTCCCACACATGTCTAGACAGTCCTGAGCCTGTCCAGACAGTGTCCAGACAGCGTCCAGACAGTGTCCAGACAGCGTCCAGACAGCGTCCAGACAGTGGCACATGGCTCCACTCTTCACAGTAAAGTCTCGTAGTCGTGGCTGGACGACCCCTGACAGCACCCCTGGCGCTGCCGAGGCCACTCCCCACCCACCCACCCACCCATCCGCATGCCGCTTTCTTTACTTGCCATGCCATTGAGGGTGGGGGTGGGGGTGGGGGCTGTCTAGACAGCTGTCTAGACATCAGAACTTGAGAACTTGAGAACTTGAAGTTTGAACTTGTACTTTTGTCTAGACAGCTGTCTAGACAGCAGGCCCTCATACAGAAGGGTCCCCCAAAGTGCCCGCGAAGAACTCGGGCAGAGCGGCAACTGTGGCGGCAACTGGGCAACGCCAACGTCGCAACGATGCTGCGCAAAGGGCAGAGCAAGCGTGGGCACACATTGGTCGGGTTCCATGCTGCAGCCGCGAGCCCCGCGCCGCAGCCGATGAAGAAGCTGCGGGCCGGCAGTAGCCACGTCGACCCGCCGCTGCGCATCGGGCAAAGCGCGAGCCCAGCAGTTCAGTCAGGCACGCACGCTGCACCCACGACGGCGGCCTCGGGGCGCGCGCGACCGAACGCGCTTGCGGCGCCGCAACGCCGTCCTTTCACATCGCCGCCACGCCGTCCTTTCACATCGGTTTCCATTGAGAAAGATGTTATGTCCACATGCGTCATACCACGTCCATCCATCCAACCAAGAGAATGCAACTCAAGTTTTGATCGCTCACAGCTGGCCGACGTGTTGTTGAGTATCAGAGTATGATTCCTGTCTGCAGGTCTATTCACACCTCATGCGATCTTCCATGTCCAGACAGCGTCCAGACAGCGTCCAGACAGCGTCCAGACAGTGTCCAGACAGCGTCCAGACAGCAAAATCGGAGCGTCTAGACAGCTATTCAGACAGTAACAGCACTTGAGTGTACACAGCTGATTGAAGTAAAGGGGAATGATGCAGCTGCCTGCCAGAGCAGAAAGATTCCTTAATTCTCTCCACTACAAAAAAAGTCCAGTGCGGAACCGAGATCATGGCCCCGAATGCCGTGCTCTCTAGGTAATGTGTGGGAGCTCCACAAACCAGGTTGGGCGGCTTGCTGCTCGCTGCGATGGCGAAAAACTCGTCTCGCCACACGCCAAGGGCTTATGCTCTGGCGAGACGTGAGGCGCATGCGCCCAGGAGGGGAGGGGGCATGTGTAACGACACTGCTAGAGATGCCTTTCGGGGCCCAGAGATAAAACTTCTGTGATGCCATGCGTGACCTAGTAGTGTCCCCAGCTATGGGCGTGTCCACGTTGGAGCCAGGTGTGGTGTGGGCGCGAGAATAGCTCCGCCGTTCATGGAGGCAACCGATGCGAGTCGACTGGTGTGTGTCGTCGTGGTTTCGTATCAAGAATTCTCTCTCTCTCTCCCATCCCTCCCTTGGGGTGTCTGTTTTCTTTCTTTCTTTTTTGGCCGCGTTTTCTTTCTTTCTTTCTGCCCGTCGGGTTGCTGCCCTAATCCCTGGCGAGTAGAGACCACGCCTCACTTTTTCACAGGGGGGTAGGTAGGTAGGTAGAAAGGTGAAGAACAGCCAGGCTCGGACTGGACACCAACGCGGTATGGGTGGACGCTGGACAGATGATGACGACACGCACGAGCGACACACAGACACAAACAAGCTCACAAGACACACAGCCAGCTGGCTGCCACACACCCTGAGTTGGCGTACACATAACTCAAGGCCACATCCTCCCTGTCGCCCCCCCCAGCACTCCAAGGTGCCAAGAGAAACAAACAAGGGCACAACAAACAACAGACGACAGGAAGTGACATGTGAGGCTAGAGCAGCATGCTCCACCTCTAGCAATCTCTCCGGCCGGCGAGGCATGGGCGAGACCGTATGTGGGGTCTAGTGAGGTGTCTATGGACGCCCTCCTCATGGGCTAGCTGCCTGCGGCTAGCCCTAATCTCGCACTCACGGACAGTGACAATCAAATGGGTGAGTGTTTGCGAGCTGAGGCGCGTGTGCTAATTCTAGGCCGCACGTCGTGGCACTATGACGTAGGTAGACGTGCGACTGCAGCGCGCCCACCACAGTCTCGGTGGGGCGCGTGTTAGCGATAGAGTTGCGGGGAGAGCCATTCCCGACTTTAAGTCGGGAGAGCCTGTCGAGGACTGGGGCTCCACTCGAGGTCATGTTCATAGATTCCAAAGCATTGTTAATAGCAAAGGGGGGAAAAGGTACCCTCGACCCTCACGCCTGCAACCCTCGCGCGGCAGCACACCACTGCTCCGCACGAGACACCGTTGCAGGACCAACCCCAAAACGCGACAGCGCACACAAAATAGGGAGGGTGGGTGGGGAAGCAAGACAGGCCGTGTGGGGTGTGGGTGTCACGAGGACAGACGTCCACGAAGACGGTGGACGGACGCAAACTCCTTATCCAATTCACACTCACGGCTGTCCTACTGGTCATATAGAAAGTCGGCCGTCCGCGAGCCCCCAGCTCGCCGACGGCGAGAGAGATGCCACGAGGGGTCGCGGTGGCGTCCATCGCCAGGCTCCCTAGCTCAACCGACGACCCTTCGGGATCGACGGCCGATCGTCATGAGCCTGTCGAGGACTGGGGCTCCACTCGAGGTCATGTTCATAGATTCCAAAGCATTGTTAATAGCAAAGGGGGGAAAAGGTACCCTCGACCCTCACGCCTGCAACCCTCGCGCGGCAGCACACCACTGCTCCGCACGAGACACCGTTGCAGGACCAACCCCCATCGCCATCCATCGTAGAACATGATCTCGAGCCCTGCCCCAGCCCCTCAGCCACTACACCATCATAGGGGGTCGGGACCCCCCCCCTAGCATGTGGTGAAGCCTCTGGGGGGGTGGGACCCCCCCCCCCCCCTAGCATGTGGTGGGCACCCCCCAGCAGTTCGTGGGCTAGGAATAGCCGCCAGAGAGCCGATTTTGCCCCCAAAGTTGTGAAATCGTGGCTGAAAGTCCAATATCTTGGAGAATCTGGCCAGTCTCAAGGCTCATGTAGCTCCAAAGGATGATTTTCCCCTCGAAAATGCTGCGAAATGAGGCGTAAAATCAAGGGCCCGGAGGGTCTGACCACGAGTCTCTGGGGGGGTCCTCGGCCATGACCCCCCCCCCAGCATGTGGTGAAGGCGCTGGGGGGGTCGGGACCCCCCCCCTAGCATGTGGTGAAGCCTCTGGAGGGGGTCGGACCCCCCCCCTAGCATGTGGTGTGAGTAGAAGTGCGCCCCCCTCCCTGGAAGCGATGTCCGCCTGCTCCGACGGTACGGCCGACGGCGATGGCACTGGCGGCAGAGGCGCTGGCCGATCGCTCGGCTACGGCGGAGGCTGCGGCAGGGCGCGTCCGGTCGTAGTCGAGGGCGGCGCAGGCGTCTCGCGCGCCGGCCAGGAGAGCGCCGGCCGTGCGAGCCGAGTCATCGCACTTGACAGAGGCGATGCCTTGCTCGACGGTAGCGACGGCGACGAGGTCCAAGTGTCGCGCAGGAGATTGTGGAGAATGACCTCCAGACTGACCCGGAGAATCACCTCCACCTGTCCCACCTCAGCACCCCTATTATCACTCTCCCCCCCCCCCCCCCCACATACCTACATCCCTATAAGTAGGGTGCCCACAGGACCCAAAAAAAGAAAAGAAAAGTAATATATCTTTACTTCCAACACCCGGACGTGCCTCCACCGGCACGCCGCTTCCGACAGGGTGATGGAAGGTTCGACGCACCCCCGGACTGGGCGGAGAGATCCCAGGGCACGCTCCTGGGCTGTCCGCCCCGCCCCCACTTGCCCTGACTGCACAGGATAGCGTGCCCCGACAAACGGCGACACATAGCGGGGGACACTGCGCCGGGGGGTATGCCTAACTTTGGTGCTTTGTGTGGGTCGCGTTCCCTTGGTAGCTGTGTGGTTGAAGCCCTCGTGCCGCTGGCTTGCCCCTTCCAGCGGCTGGCCCCTCGAGACTGTCGGTGCTTTTGGCGGGAGGAGGGGGAGAGGGAGGCCCGGTGGGAGGAGAGGGAGAGGGAGGCCCGGTGGGAGGGGAGGGAGAGGGAGGCCGCCTTGGGCTCTTCTCCTCCCCCCTCCCTGGGCTCTTCTCCTCTCCCCACCCTGGGCTCTTCTCCCCTCCTCCCTGGTACTCTCGGCCTAATTACCGGAGCGACTGCCGGAGCAGACGCTGGGGGGACACTCGCGCCCGGAGGCGGTACGCACGACCCGGAGGCGTGGGGATGGGGGGGGGCCGCGCCGCCGCCGCCGTGCCGCCTTCTCCCGCTTTGACCTCCCCCAGCTGCTTCTCCTCAAATCAACCTGTGAGCTTGCGAGGCGGCGGGGGTGGGAGTGCTCTCGGGCGGCGTGTGCGAGCGCGCGCGGCGCGAGATCTCTGTCGCGAGGGCACGGTGGGTCGGGTGAGTATCTCGCGCGCTCGCACTATTTCACGTTATATCAGGCACTGCCTTTGATGCCTTTGCAAGAACCGCCAGCGGCGGTGGTCGAACCGGTTCGCGGTTCGAGCCGGGACCTTTTGGCTCCCGGTTCGGAACTCGCTTGGAGGGTTGCTTCGCTCTCGCGGAGCGAGCGCGGGCGCGTGGGTGCGTGTGCGCGTGCGCTGCTGCAAGGCGAGGCGAGGCGAGGCGCGGGGCGGCGCGGTGCGGCGAGGCGGGCGGCGGCGGCGCGCGGTCGTTCCTTTTGCCCGGGTGAGGCGTGGCTTGCGCGCCGCGCGGTGATGACGCAGCACGCTGAAAAGTCCTTGGTGAGCCACCGCGGTGGCAGCGAGCCAAAGCAAGCCACCTGCCGCATGACGGGTTGACAGACGGCGTCTCTTTTCTAAAAAAAAAAAGAAATGGGCCACCCCCGATCGCAGCACTTCGTGTTGGAGAGTCGAGATATTGAGAGTGTGACTAGGAGGGAGGGACGCTGGGGATTCTCAAAGGTATACCCTTGGAATGGCCGGAGCCTTAAAAGTACGAGATCGCGCGCGCTTCACGCACAGCACCGCCTGTTCTCCGCGGCTGAGTGACGACGCGTGCCGTGTACCATCAGAGTTGGGCGCGCGCGGCGCGACGGCGCCCGCGAGGGAAGGCGCGGGTGCAGCGGCCGCCGGCGGTCGTACCGCTCGCCGGCCAGCGCAGCAGCGGCCAGCGCAGCGGCCGCCGGCGCAGCAGCCAGAGCAGCCGGTGCGCGCCTTGCGAGGCGAGTACTGCCGTCCGGCAGCCTTGAGGCGGCCGGGCGGCAGTACTCGTTCGAATTTTGCGAGCCGTGCGCGCGCCGAGGCGCCCGCGGCGCGCGCCCGCCCGGCTGCCAGTAGGAGGCGGCGCAATATGGCCTATAGTACAGCCCTTGAGGAGGAGGAAGAGGCTGGCTGGCAGTGCTGTATGCCGCCGGGGGCAGTTTTTGGGTGCTGTCCCCATCCCAGGGGGCTGCAGAAGGCGTCCGCAGCCGGGACAACCCGCCCCCCCAGCCGAGGCCGGTCGAAGCCCACTTGACCACAGCCATGAGGAGTCCTCTTGGTGCTCCTGGCGGCCGTTTGAACCTCGGGCGCGCGCCGATGGGGGGGGGGGGGGGGGTCTTGCTTGCTCCACACCGAGCGCCATCGGTCCGGACCGGTGCACTCACCGAGGGTCGGCTTGCACAAGGTCTGTGCCGCGGGCGCTCGGCGCCAAGTGCAGTGTCACGCTCGCGCTGGAGCGGGACACAATGGGGAACCCTCGTTTCCTAGTCACTCGGTCCCCCAACGGAAGAGGCCTCGCTCCTATTGGAACACTCCAACATCAGATTTGGCTCGTGCGTCCCTTTTTGAGGCGGAAAGCTATTTTCTTTTGGGTCCTGTGGGCACCCTAAGCTATATTCCCACACCCTGTGCAGTGGCACGTCTTATCACCAAGCCCCCTAATTAATATTAGTACCTTGGGCGCCGAATAGGCGCCCAAATATTGGCACGTAATAGTTCCCTGACTCTCGAGGCGTCGTCATGTGAGTTGTGACACTTTGTGAGCAGTCACCCCGCTGAGGCTGAGCCCCCCAGCATTCCCGGTGTTGTACGACACCATTCCCTTATAAACCACTCGGATACGAGTTCCTTATACCAATCCTACAGTCGTCTGAGACGGCACCCGGATCGAGGATGGCTTTGCAGCCTCACCCGCGATCAACAGTACAGCAGAGCCGCGCACGCGGCTCACCTCTAGCACCACTTGCTGGACACCAACCTTTGGGTCCAGATGACGATCCCTCTGCAAACGAGGGGAGAGGGACGCCTCACGAGACTACGGAGGACCTCGGCCAAAACGAACGGTCAGACCACTCCAATCCCTACCACACCACGTTGGGGCTAGGCAGCCGCGTAAGCGAGCCCAAGGGCGGCATCGATGTACTCAAGGGGCCATCGTCGCCTGACTCCGTTGGGAAGAGGGCTACGTCAGCTGGAACGCCTTCTGCCGGGCTGCCGGCGAGCTCTCCTCCGACGGAAGTCTGCTCGAACGGGATGTGTGATTGTGTGTGTGTGTGTGTGTGGCGCGTGCGTGTGCCCCCTCGCTCGCTCGCGGCTAGCCGCGGGTTGCACCGTTGTCGTATGGCACGTAGTAGGCGTGTGCGTCGGTGGCAAAATGGGTCCCATGAGGTTGAAGTTGGTGTCGGCGAGGTCGAGGTACTCGACGCCCAGGGAGGTGAAATCGGAGAGCGAGACGCCGAGGAGCGCCGCCTTGTTCTGGATGTGGGGCACGTGCTTGCCCTCGTTCGCCGCGAGCGCGACGTGGAGGACGCGCTGCGCGCCGCTATCGGTGCCGGCGGCCATCTTGATGGCGTCCACCATGCTGGTTCGGATGGCGTTGGCGTCGATGTCAGCGCTCCCCCCCACGCACGAGCTGCTCTCCCGCCGTTTTAGGGCCTCCCCACCCGCTATGTTGGAGGCTAGGACGCAAAGCGCCGTCGCCCTTTTCAAACTCGGGGCCCACTCCGCTACGCTCCGACCCGAATAATTTGGAGGGCCTGAAAGTTTAAGGTGTTGCTGCGCAAAAGGGTGGGGGAGCCGCGGCGGCGCCGCAGGCGTGTGCCCGGAAAGCCTCAAGCCGGCGCGCACCGGTGGCAGCGCAGGATGAGGCGGCAGCTGTGGAGGGTTGGGGCGCATTTGAAGGCGCTGGCCCCGATCTGAGGGAGGGTGTAGAGGATGTAGAGTGTAGAGCGCTGTAGAGCTGTAGAGATGTAGAGCGCTCTGGAGCGCTGTAGAGCTGTAGAGCTCTACATCGGGCACGGGACGAACTGCGTGCGTTGTAGAGCGATGTAGAGCGCGATTTTGTTGTAGAGTTTGTTGTAGAGGCTCTACAGCCAACCCGCCGGGAAGGCAGTGACTCAAAGAGGTCGAGTCGCACTAATGGGGTGTCTCCGAGCTTACTGGAGCTCTGATGGACGGCCCTGACTATCCCTGACACACAGAGAGTCACTCTGATGGCACAACAACACCCCATAACTGCGTCATCACCAGCCTGCCATGCGTCGCCGGTGCCGCATTCGTCGCTGTGCTTCTTTAGCAGGCGGTGGACTGTCGGCGGCGAGGACGGCTCGCATTTGCGCAAGGCGAGGCGAGCATTCAGACGCGTTGCATGCGCCATGACTCGCGCCAGCGCGTGCGGGAGCTCCTGGCTGAGCGTTGAGTCCAGGCGAGTTGCGCTGGCCACGATCGCTACGCCGAGCCGAGCTGACGCGCCGAGGCGCCGGCCAGTCGCAGCCGTGAGGCATGCCACAGCAGCAGAGGCACCTCCCACCCATTGGGCGGGCAGACAGAAGGCCAGGGCAGCACTGGCGAGTGCAACGCGCCTCATGTCGGAGAGCGACCGTGCCTCGTTCGCCGCTTTTGATGTAGAGTTTGTTGTAGAGATTTCACGTTGTAGAGCGCCTCTACATCGCTCTACAACGCACGCAGTTCGTCCCGCGGCGGATGTAGAGCTCTACAGCTCTACAGCGCTCTACAGCGCTCCAGAGCGCTCTACATCTCTACAGCTCTACAGCGCTCTACACTCTACATCCTCTACACCCTCCCTCAGGAGGGGCCCCCGGCCGGAGGGATGCACAACCGCTCCACGCCACACCGCTTGCGGCGGTCCTCTTCCCAGCTCCGCTGAGGGCCCGTGCCTTCCCAACAAAGGAAGACTTTTTCACACCGGGGGGGCGTGCGTAAATTCGCTTAGCATGCCCGAAGCCTCCTGGCGAGGGCTTGTGCTGTGAATAGCAGGCGTGGTCTGTACTCGCCAGCTGTCCCGCGTCCACCCATGATGAGCTGTGAGCTGTGAAGTCGGTCTGTGAGGCCCCTTCCGAAGGTGCGCCCCCAGAGGCTCGCCCCAAAGGGGCAGGGAGCAGAACCCAGCCGCTCTGAGCCACGCCTTCACCATCCTCGCCGCGCTCGGCTCGCAGGCTCGCCGTCTTCGCAGCCTCCTTCGCCGCTGCTGGCTCGGCGCGCGCCTGCTCCTCGCCGCGTTGCGGCTGCCCGAGGCGGCGTGCGAGGCTGCCGTGACGCTCGGCACGGAGCGGCTGGACGACTCGCTGCAGCGCACGCTGGGCCGCGCTGCAGAGGAGGAGGAGGACGCACCCAAGTCGGAGGAGCTCGTGCTCGCCATCGACGTTGGCGCCACGCGCACCAAGCTGCTGCTGTGCGCCATGACAGTCGGCGGCCGCGGCCCGGGGCGGTTGCGCCGGCTGCCGCCTGTGCCGACGGCAAGGCTGTGGCAGAACCCGGCGCTGGAGAGCGAGGACAAGTTCGACCCCGAGGGCGCGCCAGCGCGCGTGCGAGACTACCTGCTGACGTGCGGCGTCGTCAGCTCGCGGCTCGGCCGGCTCGTCTTTGCGGTGCCGGGCACCGTCGACCTGGCCACAGAGGACCGCTCCGACTACACGGTGGTCAAGAACACGCCGTCGATGTCGCCGCGCTTCCGCGGCTTCGACTTCAAGCTCGCCTTCCGCGAGGTCTGCCCCCGCGCCAAGGTGTCCGCCGTGCCCGACGGGCTCGCCGCAGCGCTCGGCGTCGCCTGCGAGAACCGGCAGCTGCGCAGCGCTCTCGTGCTCATCCTGGGGACGGCTCCGGCGGTGGCGACGCTGTTCCGCGACCCGTCGGGCAAGGGGCGCTTCGTCGAGGTTGCCATCTGGCAGTCGTGGGTCTGGTTCACCAAGATCCGCCTCGACGATCCGCACGGCTACTGCGGCGGGCCGCAGAGGAAGAGGACGGGCGGGCGGCGCTCCGGGCCGTGTCCTCGACACGCTCCACGACGTGTCGCGTAGGCGGGCTGCGGGTCACCAAGGAGGGGCTGCGCGTCAAGCCGAAGGACTCGCACAAGATACCCCACCACCAGGCGCGCATCCGCTTCGCGCTCGACGTGCTCACCTGGGAGAGGCTCCACGGCGCGTGCGCGGAGCTGCCGCCGCACACGCAGCCCTCCCTGTCGGCGGAGGCGCGCGGCGGCGAGGGAGGGGAGAGGCGCCCCCCGAGGGTTGAGCTCCTGCCCCCACCAAATAGGCGGCCGCGAAGGTGTGGGCGGCGCGGCTGCAGCGTGCCGTCGACGCGCTCGCGGCGCAGATCGCGCCTCCGCGCGGCGCGCACTGCAGGGGCGGCGAAGATGACACGACCGACGTGCCGCATAGGAGCGCTTCCACTCCGTGTACGGGCCGCCGGAGGAGGTGCACGTGCTGGGCGGCAACGCGACGGCGGCGCGGGGCCTCGTCACGGCGGCCAAGTACGTCGTGCCTGAGAGCCGCAACCCGAACCCGCGCAGCCGGCTTCGCGGCGCCGGGATGGGAGGCACCTCGGCGGAGAGCGAGGAGGAGCTGTGGCAGCGCGTGCCCGTGCGGGTGGCGCAGGATGACGCGACGCAGCAGCAGGTGGCCCTTCGGGGACTCCTCTATTCGTCGCATTTCAAGCTCAAGCAGGCGGCCGCAAGGGCAGCCCCCCCTGCGTCCCGCCACTGGCCGCCCGACCATCTGCCCACCGCGCCCTGCAGGTGTCGGCGCCGGGGCAGGATCCGCTGGCGAGGGGGTGGACCCGTGGCGGCGAGATCTACATGTACGTGCCCAAGGACGGCCGCTCGGAGAAGGAGGTCTCGGCCGATTTTGTGGCGGACATGGCCAGCCCCGTCGAGCCGCAGCAGCCTCGTTGCGCGATCGCCGCAGCGCGTCGCCGTACCGCTGGATCGAGCGGCGACGGCAGCGCCTCCACGTGAAAAGCCACCAGGCTCGCCCTCTGCTCACGCGCCGCAAGGAGCAACCGACTGTCGTGGCGCGTGGTAGAGACCGTCTGAGAGAGCAGACCGGAGCGGGATGTTTCGTACGTCAACCCCTATGTCTTGTTGTTGTTAGCTACCTCTGAAGTGAAATAGCATTGCGTTTATAGAGGGAGCGTGAGAAGAGGAAATCGAGGGACGCGACCCACCTCGCCACAGACGGTCCCGTGCCTCGCCACTAAGACGGCCACACGACCGCAGCTCGTGTGCGTGTGGCCGTCTTTGTCCGGAGTGAATACCACTACGCGCTTTCGGTGACGGTGTCCCCCGATTTCGCCGCGCTCGGCGAACCTCGACAGCGCTTTCGGTGGCATGCAGCTCTTTGCGACAGAAGCCTGGAGAGCAGCTCCTCTGCTGCTCACACACTCTGCACAGTTGACACAGCCTACTGTGCGGCTGCCACAGCTGTCACAGCGATGGGCTCGCCCTCACTGGCCCTCAGTCACTTGTGCTGCGGCTTGTGTGAGCGACACTGCTCGGCGACTGCCGGCACACTGTGAGACCGTGGGTGTGAGGTAAAAGCACGCTACCGGCGCTTGGTCACATCGGCCCCGAGGTCAGATCCTTCTACTCTGTTGATGACAACACTTGTCTACTCGCTGGAGCCGAGCAGGAGGGCCCGGCGCACAACCCCTGGTCAACTCAGGGTCCACACCCGTAATGGGAATAGAAACCGACCGACCCCTGGGTTTTCGGCTACGGGAAACCGCCATGGGAAACCGCAGCAGAAACCCGATGGGAAACCGAGGTTGTCTGCTTTGTGCACGAATGTTGTGACGAGGGGGTTGAGCTTGAGGTCCGCTGGATGACGAGTGACGACGGGTTTTAAGCCTCCCCCGCTCACACGCACACCGCAAGATCGGGCGGGGGGGACACGTACACGCATGACATGCACATGCATGTGACCACATGGTCGGATGTATGGGAGTGCGTCCCCGCCGGACACTAAACTGAAAAGCCGCGTTCCATCTCGTCCCTGTACTGATGCACTGTTCTACTATTATCCCCCGCTCCCCCGCTAGACTGGTGAACAGAAGCTCACACAGGTAGCTTTGCAAATCGTTCCCTCTCCCCTCTCGCTCGCCTGGCCCCGCTCGCGCATTCTCACCGCTCCCAGCTCCCACGCCGCGTCAGAGGCGACTCAGGTCAACCCGGCTTTCTACAAGCAGTGGGTGGCAAGGAGGGAGACAGGGCGACCTACATTGCCTGCGCCGCGTTCGAGTACCGCGAACGTGCAGGCTCTATTGTGCCAGCTCTCCAGCGGGAGAGGCGCTCTCAGATGACAGAGACAGCGTGGTAAACGGAGTCCATGTGCTCCTCGGTGACCGCCGTCGGCGCGACGAAATCCCACGTGTCGATGACGCGCAGCGATCCCGTGTCGGGGTCGAGCTCTGGCTGGTCGTCGACCGCCTTGATGTCCTGCGCGGTGCGCTGCGCTGCAAGCTCCTTGTCCTTCTTGCGCTTCGGGACGCCCTTCACGCCCTTCATGGGGGAGAGGAGCTTGCACGCGGAGACAATGTCCCAGTCGATGCCCTCAAAGTACGGATGCCCTTTGACGTCAGCGAGCCCGTCCTCGCTTGAGCCCAGCCGCTTGTCCTCGTCCTGCACGAGGAGAGCCTCGCAAAAGTCCTTGCACGCTGGCGAGGGAAACTTGCCACCACGATACACAGGCGCGGGCGAGTCGAGCGCCGAGAAGGGGAGATCCCCCTGCGTGAACTCGTACGTCAGCACGCCGATCGTGTACCAGTCGGCCGACTTGCCATACGGCTTCCTCCGCCGCGCCGCCCAGCGCACCTCGGGCGCCATGTAGCAGTCGGTGCCGACACGCGAGCGCCGCTTCGGCGCCGCCTCTGTCACTCTCGCGGCTAGGCCCATGTCGATGAGCCGCACGTGGCCCTGTCCGTGGGAGGTGGAGGTGTTCGCAGGTGTGTCTGGCAAGGGGGATCTGGGAGAGTCTCGCCTGCTCGTCCACCAGCAGATTCTCGGGCTTGAGGTCGCGGTAGAGAATGGACTGACCGTGGATGTAGCCCATCACCTCGACCGTCTCCATTATGGCCCACTTGACCTGCGGCGGTGTCAGCCGGCGCTTGGTGAGCACAAACTCGGAGAGGTCGCCCTGCGGCACGAGGTCCATCACGAGGAGCAGGAACTCCGGGTTCTGGAACGCGTACTTGAGGTTGACCAGGAACGGGTGCTGCAGCGTCGCGAGGATGGACTGCTCGAGCGCGATCTTCTTGCGCCACGAGGAGCCGAGGCACTCCTTCAGCATCTCCTTCCGCATCACCTTGAGCGCGTAGTGCACACCGCAGTCGCGCTTGATCACTTCAATTACCTGCCCGAAGCCACCCTCGCCGAGCACGCGCACAACCTTGAAGTCCTCGAGCGCGGGCACGATCTTCTCCTTCGCTTTGAGCTCGAGGATGTACCGATAGTGCTTTGATCCCATGAAGGCGTCGTAGCAGCCCGCGTTTAGCGCAGCGAGCGCCTCTGTTTGCGCCCCGGCGAAGATTTGGCGGGCCTTGCGTGTGGAAAGGCCGCCGCTCTTGAGCGAGCTGATCGCGCTGTCCACCTCGGCGCAAGTCTCCTTGCAGATGAACTCGGCGCCTGGGATGACCAGCGACGTTTTGGGGCCCTCAACGAGGTACTTTGCCTGCAAATTCGGCGCCTCCTCGGTGAGCGCCGCCTTGTCAGGCAGCTCAGCGTACTCGTCCTGCACGTCGACGTAAAACTCGAAGAGCGTGAGCAGCCCGAGGGCGCGAGCTTGTTCGTCCTGCGGCGGTGGGCGGCTGCTTAGCAAGCTCGGCCGGCGTGCGGCCTGGCGGTCAAGACCCCTCACCTTGGTGCTAGCGGTCTCCTCAGCCTTGAGTAAGTAGGTGCGCAGCTTGCCGCAGAAGGCTGGGATGTGGACCACCTCCTCGATTGGGATGGCGAGCGAGGCTGCAATCGTCACCTGAGGCGTCTGCGAATCGGCGAATGCCTGCGTCAACTTGTACAGCCGCTCGCCCTGATATGTGGCCAGGAAGCAGAAGAAACGAGCGGGCAGCCGGGGATGCTCCTTGAAGAGCGCATCCAACGCGCTCACCTTCATCTCCACGACCGTGGTAATCTGGTCAGCAGCTACCGAGGCCGTGGCGAGGCCCTCCTTCAGCATCGAGGTCTCGCCAAGCATCTCGCCCGCGCCGCGGTAGCCGACGACGACCGCCTGGGCCTATTCCGGCAGTTCGACCGGAGGGGTGGTAGGCTTGCACGGGTGATGGGGCCGATGGTGGCGGGGCGGCAAGGGCACGTGGGAATGCGGAAGGGGTTGCGGTGCGGTGTGCGAGCGGCAGGCGCCTGCTCGTTGAGCTTGAGCTCGACGCGCAGCGCGCCGCTCACTATCTGGTAGAGAGCCGCCGACGGCTCGCCCTCTTGCACAACGTACTGGCCCTTGGCGTACGTGCGAGTCGCCGCTGCAGACAGGAAGAGGCCCCAATCGTCCTCGTGCATGTCTAGCTCCTCCAGCACGCTCTTGTTCTCGCCCGCGTCCGAGTGGCTGTGAATCATCGGCTCGATCACGGAGTTGAACTGCTCTAGGGAGACGTGCCCTTCGTCGTCCGCCGTCGTTTGCTCGCCGAGAGCGGAGCTGGACTTGCCGAGCTGCTTGGTCTTTGCCTTGAGCCGGCACGCCTGCGTCACGGCGAGGGGCGGTGGAGCCCAGGGGGCGGCCTCTACTCCCCCCGGCGCAGGCGCGCACCTCGATTAGGAGGCACGCCTCTTCGAAGTCGTCGTTGATGTGCAGCTCGATCGACTGGCCCTTAGACTGGACCTCGACGGTGTTACTCTCGCCGCCGGTGTTCGGATCGGAGCGCAGCAGCCCAATGACATCGGCATTGTCGATGACGAGCTTCTTCTTGAAAGCGAACATTTGCAAGTCGAAGCAGAGGCTCGACTCGAATATGTAGACGATGCCGAAGTGCGCGTTTTGGTCCTTGACCTGTGCGTTGACCTCGCGCTTGACCGAGCAGCGGTAAACCCCCATCAGCTTGTCTTCGGGCGAGAGCCCGAACTTGGTCCGCACGCGCTTCGTGTCCACTGCAGGGAGGGCGGCCCCTTTGCCCGGCTTGAGACCCTTGGTGACGACGG
>NW_005197722.1:277918-280418 GCF_000372725.1 Emiliania huxleyi CCMP1516 | reverse complement strand
TCCTATCTGTCTTGTGTGTGCCTTGCTGGGGGAACAAACGGCTTCATCGCAAAGCTGCCCCCAGCAGGCGTCTTGACGGGTATCAAAATTCTTCCCTACGAAAGAGGCCAACGGACCCGAGAAACGAAAATTCGACTTTGAGGGACCATATCTCAAAAGGCTGGGTGAGAGCATAGCATTATGTTGCATATTAGGCCGCATAAGGTCAGACTTGACCCCACAAGCATCAAGAACCCGATGCTCCGGCTCGACTGTGCCGGCACACTGCCTCCTCGCGCACGCTGCTCGCAGGCCGTTGCGGCCCGTGGTGCACCAGAGAGAGAGGTCGACGCGTTGCCCCCGCCGGCGACCCCGCGCGGCTCAGGCCGGCCAGAAGGTGTGTGGTGACGGCACCGTGGCAGGAGTGCGGAGAAGAGCTCGCCGAACGCGAGCAGCAGATGGCCAAAGTGTGCCAGCGCGAGAGCCTCGCGAGCGGGCGCAGAAGGAGCTCGCCGTGACACGATGCCGGGCGGTGGTGGTGCTCTGGCGACTGTGCACAGTGGGCAAAGTCAGGCTGCAACAGGGCAGCACGATGGTAGTGCCCTGCTGCAGCCTGGCCTGACATGCACAGGGCGAACAGAGACACTACTATCGTCTGGCGCTCGTCACCGAACCTGGGCGAACTTCGACCGCCGCCACAGCTCACCACGAGCACGCAGCGACAAAATGTTGACTGTACGGAAGTTGAGGCTGGTCGAGAGGAAGAGGCTGCCGTGCGAGCCGGCAGCTGGCTGGCTCGGGTGGACTGCCCGCAGCGTGTTTTTTCGGATTCTTCATTCATAGTAGCGTATACGCTACTTTCGTTTACCCACACTAAGCGAGTAGCCGACTCGCTCACGAAGGTTGGAGACAAGTATGGCTACCACTCGTTCCTGAAGGCTGTTTTCAACCTTGCATCTTTCAAATAGCCATTCTTCTCCGACTGCTAAATTTGGTACGCGATTCCCAGCCGCTCGAAGTGTCTACCGACTTTGAGCCGTTCTTAAATTTTGGGTATTTAGCGTGCCACAAGAGACAAGGGTTGGGCGTGCTCCTCACTCCCTTCGTTGCGTTCCTTTGGCACGGGCGCTTCATGTAACATGCTGAGGCTTGCTCCGCCTCCGAGGAGCCTACAGACCGTATGCAATTGATTTCCTGCGGCCAGGTTGCTACTCCGAGACGTCGGATAAGCACCAACGGCCAATGCACGAGGGGGTGTCGGTGGAGACTTGTTCACACCGGTATGCCTTGCCCTTTTGGTGCTTCTAAGTAGACGGCTATGCTCTTAGTAGACTGTGGATGTGTTCACAGTCATGTGTGGAATTTCGCCCGCCGAAATTCTTTTGTCCGCGGCGTCTTTTAGGCCGACGGACTTTTAGAGTCAAGTACAGCAGTGGCGGTCCGCTCACTGCGGTTTCTCTTGCTGCCGGCTGTCCGCCGACAATTCTGTATAGAATTGCGAGGCGCACACGCTGGTGCAGGCGGCGAGTCGTCGATCGTCGATCCGACTCGTTCCGACGTGAAGTCGCCGTGAAGGGTTGGTCCCGCCACGCAGCGGCTGGCACGCGCCGGCCACCCCGGCGGCGCGGCGGCCTCATCGCGCTCGTCGTCTGCGAGGCCACCGCTCGGCGTCGCCGCGTCCGACGGCGATGGCGCTTGGCTGTGAGGTGGGATGGCGGCATGGTGCGCGCGGACGTGGGGGTGGTGCGGGATGCGCGTGCCAGCAAGCATAGTTTCACCTCTACCCACCCCGCAGGCGCGCCGACGTGCTGCCCGAGCGCGTTTGGGGGCAGCAGCAGCTCCTCGCTAGGCGCCTTCGGAGGGGTGCCACACCCCTTTCCCAGCCGCGCGCGAGTTGAGCTCCGATTTGCGCTCTTTTTTGCACACGCCCGACGCTAGTAGGTGAGGATCGACCATCCTCCGCAAGCAGGGCTTCGTCGGGCGCGTCTTCGTCGAGCGGTGGTGCATCTCCCATGCTCCCACCCGCGCCCTCCTCGCAGCGTGCCCGCGGCCGACACCGACGCCCTCACGTGCTCGCCCTAGTCGTAGGTGCAGTTTTTTGCGTGCCCCCCGCGGTCCGGGGCACTGGGCGATGGCTGGGCTTGTCGCCGGGCGAGCTGGCCCCTCAGTCGGCCGCGGAGCGGAGAAGCAAAATCGAGGCGGCGCGGCACCTGCGCGCAGCCTGTCCGGCCGGCGCGCGCATGGTTCCGTAGCCCGTCTAGTGCCTCACTGACCAACTCCAGCGCCACGGTGTATGTGGCCGGGGTGGTACTGGGGCTGGGCAGCCTTGGGGCCGGCGGAGACCGCCGTCTAGCGGTCGCACTAGTCTCTTTTCGTTGTTTGACCGGTTTGTTTGACGGTTGTTCGACCATACTTTGAGCCTTAATTATTAATTAGTGTTTGGGTCTCTGAGGTCGATAATACTAGCGCCTGTAACATGCCACAAGCATGCTTTACAAAAGTCCTGCGGAGCGGGACTAGC
>NW_005197722.1:211963-276631 GCF_000372725.1 Emiliania huxleyi CCMP1516 | reverse complement strand
GGGGGGTCGCCCCCCCCCCCTAGCATGTGGTGTGAGTAGAAGGGCGCCCCCCTCCCTGGAAGCGATGTGCGCCTGCTCTGACCTCCATGGCTGTCCGAATCCTTTTGGGTGGCGCTCTCGATACCGTTGCGTCAACCTCGACGTCGCTGTCGCCCTCCCCGTCCCCGCCGTCGCCCGTGCCTCGGTTCGCGTCATCGGTAGCGCCTCCGTTGTTCCCTCGTGCCCTGCCGTCGCCCTCTCTGCTCGGGCCGTTCGCGATTTCGCTCTTCCTGCGTGTCGCCCCTCCGTCTTCTCCCCTTCCTTCGTCGTCATCGTCGCTGTCGCGAAAGCCCTCCGGTCCCTCGATTCCCTCGTCTATCCCCTCCGCTGCGTCCTCCCAGTTTATATCCTCATCCTCTGTGCGCGTTGTCGTTCCCTCCCCTTCTCCATCGTTGTCGCCTCCGTCGACTGTGGCGCTGCCTCTTCCCTCGCCTCCGTCCTCCTCGTCTCGCCTGCCATCGTCCCGTGTCTCCTCGTCCTCGCCATCGCCTTGGCCGTTGTCTACCTGTTCATCGTGTCCCCTGCTGCTGGTGGCATCGCCGTTGGCTTCCTCTCTCCCCCTTTCCTCCCTGCCCCTCTCGCTGTCTGGTGTTAATGGACCCCCTTCCTCTCCCTCGCCACCGTCACCGTCTCCATCCCCGTCGCTCCCGCCCTCCATCCCCGCCGCCCTTTGTCTCACACTCGTCTCTGCCATGTCCGCCGTCGCCGCCGTCCTGTCTGCTGCGCTCTGTGCTCCGAGGTACAGTCGCTTATTGTTGCTCAGGATTAGCTCACGCACCAGGACAGCCTCCTGCTCGTTACTTTGGCTTGCCGATATGCATCCAAAGTTCCACGCTAGCTCCTCCTTCGTCACGTCTATCTTTTTGCAGTATCTCGCAAATGCCGTCCGAGCTTGCTGGGGTGTTATTGCGTTCGGATCCGCCTTCGTCCCCGCCTTGTATCCCATCTCCTTGCGGTGGCTCCTGTATGAGTCCCCATATGACCATGTGATTTCTTGGCCTTCCTTGACTCCTCTCTCTGCAAACAGGACCATCACCTGCGCAGCTGCCTTGCCTAATTGTACCTCCTCGTAGCGTACGAAGTGCGTCGCCCTCGTGCCTCGTTTCGGCTCATTCGATGCTGCAGGCCAACGGTATTCTCCAGGTATACCCGGGTTTCCCCAGGTATACCCGCAAAATACCGGGTATTTTGCCAATTTCTTTTGGCTGAATTTGGCCGCAAACCAGCCTCAGACTCGGCTCAGATCCCGAAAAATTGATCATTCCACGGAGTTTCGTAGTTTACCATACCACTCTCTGCTCATACCATACCCGCACTCCCGAGGAGCGAATCAAAAGAGTGGTAAATTAGTGAATCAAAATACCACTAATTTACCAGTAAATCGCCAGCACTGGAAGGTGGAGCACAGGGACGGGGACACAGAACTCACGAACTGATATCCCACCCCGCGCCGGGGGCGGTGGCGCGCGCGAGCGCCGGGGTATTTGGACCCGCAGTCTGGCAGGCGCCAGGCCACAGACCCGCCGGCAGAGCCTTGAGTCGCATCCGCGATCCGCGCCGGCTCTCAGAAGAGATCCGGCGCGGTGCTGACCGCGCCCTCGGATTGGACCATCGAGTACTCGATGGCTGTCCAGGAGAAGCGGTGCAGCTGCGGCATAATGTCGTAGGCACCTCCTGTCCGCCGCATCCTCCGCCGTTGCCATCTTACCCAAACGCGAGCCGCAGCTCATCGTCCCCGCCTTCGAGCTGTCCAGATCCCTCGACGGGTCTCCCGAATCGGGCTGGCCCTTCGTACACCCCATACGACACTACCGGTCGCGGTGGGGGATAGGTTCGTGCCGTCGGCGGCGTCGCGGCGATATGGCGTTTCGCCTTCACTCGGGTTGTCCGTCGAGACCGAGCGGCGGCCGTTATCGCCACTGGCGGCCCGTAGATCGGGAAGGCGGGAGGGGCTCTCCACTCCCGGTCTCACAAGGTGAAGGTTCGTGCTTCTTTCATGTCGTGAGGTAGAGGAGCGGCGGGTCTCGCACTGCCGCTCCTCTACCGATACGAGCGCACTCCACAGGCGTCGCAGGCGAGCAAGGAGCTACAGCAGGAAGCCGTGCCGAGAGCGCCGAGCGGGGCTAAATGCCCGCGAGGCTCGGCGCTGCCTGCGAGGCAGCGCTAGGGGGAGCGTGGCGGCCGGCGAGGGCGCCCGCTCGACGCCACGCACGACGACGCGCGAGCGGCGTGTCGGTGGGCGAATCGTGAGACGGCGCGAAAGACGGAACGGCGCCGGCCCGAGCCATGTCGAGGCGAGCAGCTTGGCTGCCGCCGCCGCGGCCACGAGGCTGCGTTCGCGTGCCCGAGGCCCGGCGGAGGGGCGTCGAGCCGCCGTGCCGAGGGCGCGAGGGCAGCGCCTGCGCGTTGGCTGGCGCTGCCTAACAGACGGTACGAGTCGAGGCGACGGCGGAGGCCGTGCCGAGAGCGCCGAGCGGGGAGACGTGCCCGCGAGGCTCGGCGCTGCCTGCGAGGCAGCGCTAGGGGGGAGCGTGGCGGCCGGCGAGGGCGCCCGCTCGACGCCACACACGACGACGCGCGAGCGGCGTGTCGGCGGGCGAATCGTGAGACGTGCGAAAGACGGAACAGTGGCGATGGCGGCGGCCACGTTGGCGCTGGCCCCAGCCATGTCGAGGCGAGCAGCTTGGCTGCCGCCGCCGCAGCCGCGAGGCTGCGTTCGCGTGCCCGAGGCCCGGCAGGGGCGGCGTGGAGCCGCCGTGCCGAGGGCGCGAGGGCAGCGCCTGCGCGTTGGCTGGCGCTGCCTAACAGACGGTACGAGTCGAGGCGACGGCGGAGGCCGTGCCGAGAGCGCCGAGCGGGGAGACGTGCCCGCGAGGCTCGGCGCTGCCTGCGAGGCAGCGCTAGGGGGGAGCGTGGCGGCCGGCGAGGGCGCCCGCTCGACGCCACACACGACGACGCGCGAGCGGCGTGTCGGTGGGCGAATCGTGAGACGGTAGGTGGAAAACGGGACGATGGCGATGGCGGCGGCCACGCCGGCCCCAGCCATGTCGAGGCGAGCAGCTTGGCTGCCGCCGCCGCAGCCGCGAGGCTGCGTTCGCGTGCCCGAGGCCCGGCGGAGGGGCGTCGAGCCGCCGTGCCGAGGGCGCGAGGGCAGCGCCTGCGCGTTGGCTGGCGCTGCCTAACAGACGGTACGAGTCGAGGCGACGGCGGAGGCCGTGCCGAGAGCGCCGAGCGGGGAGACGTGCCCGCGAGGCTCGGCGCTGCCTGCGAGGCAGCGCTAGGGGGGAGCGTGGCGGCCGGCGAGGGCGCCCGCTCGACGCCACACACGACGACGCGCGAGCGGCGTGTCGGTGGGCGAATCGTGAGACGGTAGGTGGAAAACGGGACGATGGCGATGGCGGCGGCCACGCCGGCCCCAGCCATGTCGAGGCGAGCAGCCTGGCTGCCGCCGCCGCAGCCGCGAGGCTGCGTTTGCGTGCCCGAGGCCCGGCGGAGGGGCGTCGAGCCGCCGTGCCGAGGGCGCGAGGGCAGCGCCTGCGCGTTGGCTGGCGCTGCCTAATTGACGGTACGAGTCGAGGCGACGGCGGAGGCCGTGCCGAGAGCGCCGAGCGTGGCTGCGTGCCCGCGAGTCTCGGCGCTGCCTGCGAGGCAGCGCTAGCGGGGAGCGTGGCGGCCGGCGAGGGCGCCCGCTCGACGCCACGCACGACGACGCGCGAGCGGCGTGTCGGTGGGCGAATCGTGAGACGGTGCGAAAGACGGAAAGATGGCGATGGCGGCGGCCACGTTGGCGCCGGCCCCAGCCATGTCGAGGCGAGCAGCTTGGCTGCCGCCGCTGCAGCCGCGAGGCTGCGTTCGCGTGCTCGAGGCCCGGCAGGGGTGGCGTCGAGCCGCCGTGCCGAGGGCGCGAGGGCAGCGCCTGCGCGTTGGCTGGCGCTGCCTAACTGACGGTGCGAGTCGAAGCGACGGCGGAAGCCGTGCCGAGAGCGCCGAGCGGGGAGACGTGCCCGCGAGGCTCGGCGCTGCCTGCGAGGCAGCGCTAGGGGGGAGCGTGGCGGCCGGCGAGGGCGCCCGCTCGACGCCACACACGACGACGCGCGAGCGGCGTGTCGGCGGGCGAATCGTGAGACGTGCGAAAGACGGAACAGTGGCGATGGCGGCGGCCACGCTGGTGCTGGCCCCAGCCATGTCGAGGCGAGCAGCTTGGCTGCCGCCGCCGCAGCCGCGAGGCTGCGTTCGCGTGCCCGAGGCCCGGCAGGGGCGGCGTGGAGCCGCCGTGCCGAGGGCGCGAGGGCAGCGCCTGCGCGTTGGCTGGCTCTGCCTAACAGACGGTACGAGTCGAGGCGACGGCGGAGGCCGTGCCGAGAGCGCCGAGCGGGGAGACGTGCCCGCGAGGCTCGGCGCTGCCTGCGAGGCAGCGCTAGGGGGGAGCGTGGCGGCCGGCGAGGGCGCCCGCTCGACGCCACACACGACGACGCGCGAGCGGCGTGTCGGCGGGCGAATCGTGAGACGTGCGAAAGACGGAACAGTGGCGATGGCGGCGGCCACGCTGGTGCTGGCCCCAGCCATGTCGAGGCGAGCAGCTTGGCTGCCGCCGCCGCAGCCGCGAGGCTGCGTTCGCGTGCCCGAGGCCCGGCAGGGGCGGCGTGGAGCCGCCGTGCCGAGGGCGCGAGGGCAGCGCCTGCGCGTTGGCTGGCTCTGCCTAACAGACGGTACGAGTCGAGGCGACGGCGGAGGCCGTGCCGAGAGCGCCGAGCGGGGAGACGTGCCCGCGAGGCTCGGCGCTGCCTGCGAGGCAGCGCTAGGGGGGAGCGTGGCGGCCGGCGAGGGCGCCCGCTCGACGCCACACACGACGACGCGCGAGCGGCGTGTCGGTGGGCGAATCGTGAGACGGCAGGTGAAAGACGGAACGATGGCGATGGCGGCGGCCACGTTGGCGCCGGCCCGAGCCATGTCGAGGCGAGCAGCTTGGCTGCCGCCGCCGCAGCCGCGAGGCTGCGTTCGCGTGCCCGAGGCCCGGCAGGGGCGGCGTGGAGCCGCCGTGCCGAGGGCGCGAGGGCAGCGCCTGCGCGTTGGCTGGCGCTGCCTAACAGACGGTACGAGTCGAGGCGACGGCGGAGGCCGTGCCGAGAGCGCCGAGCGGGGAGACGTGCCCGCGAGGCTCGGCGCTGCCTGCGAGGCAGCGCTAGGGGGGAGCGTGGCGGCCGGCGAGGGCGCCCGCTCGACGCCACACACGACGACGCGTGAGCAGCGTGTCGGTGGGCGAATCGTGAGACGGTAGGTGGAAAACGGGACGATGGCGATGGCGGCGGCCACGCCGGCCCCAGCCATGTCGAGGCGAGCAGCCTGGCTGCCGCCGCCGCAGCCGCGAGGCTGCGTTTGCGTGCCCGAGGCCCGGCGGAGGGGCGTCGAGCCGCCGTGCCGAGGGCGCGAGGGCAGCGCCTGCGCGTTGGCTGGCGCTGCCTAACAGACGGTACGAGTCGAGGCGACGGCGGAGGCCGTGCCGAGAGCGCCGAGCGTGGCTGCGTGCCCGCGAGTCTCGGCGCTGCCTGCGAGGCAGCGATAGGGGGGAGCGCGGCGGCCGGCGAGGGCGCCCGCTCGACGCCACGCACGACGACGCGCGAGCGGCGTGTCGGTGGGCGAATCGTGAGACGGTGCGAAAGGCGGAAAGATGGCGATGGCGGCGGCCACGTTGGCGCCGGCCCCAGCCATGTCGAGGCGAGCAGCTTGGCTGCCGCCGCTGCAGCCGCGAGGCTGCGTTCGCGTGCTCGAGGCCCGGCAGGGGTGGCGTCGAGCCGCCGTGCCGAGGGCGCGAGGGCAGCGCCTGCGCGTTGGCTGGCGCTGCCTAACTGACGGTGCGAGTCGAAGCGACGGCGGAAGCCGTGCCGAGAGCGCCGAGCGGGGAGACGTGCCCGCGAGGCTCGGCGCTGCCTGCGAGGCAGCGCTAGGGGGGAGCGTGGCGGCCGGCGAGGGCGCCCGCTCGACGCCACACACGACGACGCGCGAGCGGCGTGTCGGCGGGCGAATCGTGAGACGTGCGAAAGACGGAACAGTGGCGATGGCGGCGGCCACGCTGGTGCTGGCCCCAGCCATGTCGAGGCGAGCAGCTTGGCTGCCGCCGCCGCAGCCGCGAGGCTGCGTTCGCGTGCCCGAGGCCCGGCAGGGGCGGCGTGGAGCCGCCGTGCCGAGGGCGCGAGGGCAGCGCCTGCGCGTTGGCTGGCGCTGCCTAACAGACGGTACGAGTCGAGGCGACGGCGGAGGCCGTGCTGAGAGCGCCGAGCGGGGAGACGTGCCCGCGAGGCTCGGCGCTGCCTGCGAGGCAGCGATAGGGGGGAGCGCGGCGGCCGGCGAGGGCGCCCGCTCGACGCCACACACGACGACGCGTGAGCAGCGTGTCGGTGGGTGAGACGGTAGGTGGAAAACGGAACGGTGGCGATGGCGGCGGCCACGCTGGTGCTGGCCCGAGTCATGTCGAGGCGAGCAGCTTGGCTGCCGCCGCCGCAGCCGCGAGGCTGCGTTCGCGTGCCCGAGGCCCGGCAGGGGCGGCGTGGAGCCGCCGTGCCGAGGGCGCGAGGGCAGCGCCTGCGCGTTGGCTGGCGCTGCCTAACAGACGGTACGAGTCGAGGCGACGGCGGAGGCCGTGCTGAGAGCGCCGAGCGGGGAGACGTGCCCGCGAGGCTCGGCGCTGCCTGCGAGGCAGCGCTAGCGGGGAGCGTGGCGGCCGGCGAGGGCGCCCGCTCGACGCCACACACGACGACGCGCGAGCAGCGTGTCGGTGGGCGAATCGTGAGACGGTAGGAGAAAGACGGGACGATGGCGATGGCGGCGGCCACGTTGGCGCCGGCCCCAACCATGTCGAGGCGAGCAGCTTGGCTGCCGCCGCCGCAGCCGCGAGGCTGCGTTCGCGTGCCCGAGGCCCGGCGGAGGGGCGTCGAGCCGCCGTGCCGAGGGCGCGAGGGCAGCGCCTGCGCGTTGGCTGGCGCTGCCTAACAGACGGTACGAGTCGGGGCGACGGCGGAGGCAGTGCCGAGAGCGCCGAGCAGGGAGACGTGCCCGCGAGGCTCGGCGCTGCCTGCGAGGCAGCGCTAGGGGGGAGCGTGGCGGCCGGCGAGGGCGCCCGCTCGACGCCACGCACGACGACGCGCGAGCGGCGTGTCGGTGGGCGAATCGTGAGACGGCGCGAAAGACGGAACGATGGCGATGGCGGCGGCCACGTTGGCGCCGCCCCGAGCCATGTCGAGGCGAGCAGCCTGGCTCGCCTCGGCCGCGCGGGCTCCTGCCCGTGGCGGGGTAGGAGGGGGGGGAGTGGGTCCCGTGTCGACGGGCCGCTTCCCGCCTCGGATCGTGTCAGCCGTGTGACAGTCGTGGGAACGGACGGAGGGCGAGGAGAGGCGTGCCTCTAAGGCGGCGCCATCGAGGCCATGGAGAGGGTCGCCCCGGCCGGTCGCGGCGGCTCTTGCCTCGCCGGAGGCAGGGGGGCGGCTCCTGCCGGAGGCAGGGGGAAGGGGGGGAGTGGGTCCCGTGTCGACGGGCCGCTTCCCAACCACGGATCGTGTCAGCCGTGTGACATTTGTGGGTATGGACGCCGCCGCGATTCGTACGCGGCGCGGGCTCCGGTGCCTCTCAGCCGGCGGGCGTTCCGCGGGTGAGGAGCGCGAGGAGAGCGGGCGGGGGGGGGGGAGACGCTCGGGGCGCTGCTCGGCGGGGCCTCGGGGTCGGCCGAGGGATCGCCCTCGGTTTCGTATCGTACGTCAGCCGTGTGACGGAGGGATCGCCCTCGGCCCTCGGAGGGATCGCCCTCGAGGGCCATGTTCGCCGCTCGGCCGGTGGCGCCGCTGTGCCCGCCGGCCGAGGGGGGGGGGGGGGGGCAAAGGATCCCCCTCGGCGAGGGGTTCCCCCTCACACGGATCGCCGTGTCTCAATTTGTCACCCGGGTGACGGAGGGATTCCCCCTCGGCCCTCGGAGGGATCGCCCTCGAGGGCCACGTCCGCCGCTCGGCCGGGGGCTCCCTTGTGTCCCCCCGCCAAGGGGGGAGGGGGGGGGGGAGCGAGGGACCGCCCTCGGCGGGGGATCGCCCTCGGGCTCGTCTCGGGTTGGGTGGACAGGCTCGTCTCGGGTTGGGTGGACAGGCTCGTCTCGGGGTGGGCGCACCGGCGCCGCCGCGGAGGAAGGCGGGCTCGACGACGTCGGTTGGCTGGCGCTCGGGCGCCGGGCCGTCTTGCGCCTGCGCCGCCGCGGGGGCCGATGCCGGGGCGGCGGCCGCGGTTCCCACGTTGTCGAGGAACCTCATGCCCAAGGTGCCAGCCATCTTGATGGTGGGTGCCGAACTGTGGGTGCGCAGCTGCTGCGCGAGCTCGGCGAGGGGGCGGAGCGCGGCGTCGGCTCCCGCGCGCGCCCGCGCAGCGGCGACCGCCTCGTCCGCCGCGACGAGCCGCTCCTTGCGGTCGGTGGACGAGGGGTGGTCGCGCAGCTCCTTGGCCTTGTACAGCTCGTTTCGGAAGGCGTCTAGCTCCTCCTCCCCGGCCTCGTCGGCGGCGTCGGAGGCGGAGAAGCCGAGCGTGGCGTCGAGCAGTGCGCGGAGGGCGGCGTACGTCGGCACGGCGCCGCCTGCGCCGGTGTCAGCGGCGCCGCCTTCGGCGCCGGCGCCCGCGGGGTAGGAGGAGAGGAACTCGGATATCGGCATCTCGATTGCCGCCTCGTTGTCCCCCTCCGTGACGATGACGGCGAGCTTGACGGTGGTGACGCCGTCCTCGCCGGTGCCGAAGGAGGTGATCTTCGCGCGTGCGCCCGTCGTGGGCGAGCTGCGCCACTTGCCGACGGGCTGCCGGAGGAGGCCCACTGTCCCTTTCTCGACGACCCTGCAAAGCCGTGCGCTTGTCTGCCCCGCGGTGGGGGGTGCCCGGCTGCTGAGGCCGATCTTGGCCTCCCCCCCAGCGCTGAAGCTGGTGATGAAGGCGATGCTCTTGGCGGAGTTCCTTTCCAGGATGAGGATGTCACCGGTCTCGAGGTTCGTATGGAAATCGCTCGGGTCCACGTTGGCTAGCTCGCCGGCGGCGCGCGCGGCGTCCTGGGGCGTCGCGCCCGCGATGGTTGGCAGCTGGAAGACCATCTCGCTTTGAGAACTGATAGGTTGGCGCCTGTCTGAGCAGGAGCCGACGCTAGTCGGGAGCTGTGTCAGGAGCCTCGTGGCGCTCGGATGTCCCGCGCACAAAGCGGCGGGCAGCGGCGGGCGCTGCCCTCTGCGCCGAGGCTCGACCCGCTTCTCCTCAGTTCACTAGCACAAACTAAAGTTTGTTTATCATCATGAATCTGCGAGGCGTGGCCGCTCACGCGGCCCGATGGGGAGGAGCGGGGCGAAGTACGGGGATCGGCTTCTTACACAGGCCTTCCCTGCAGCGACCCCCCCTCTAACCCACCCGCGCTAGGTCTCCGGTTTGACGCATGCATGGGGTCACTCCCGCGAAACTCGTGAACTAGCCGGGGCAGTCGGAGAAGGGGCAACTCCGTGCACTGACGGTCGGCCGTCAGAAAACACGCCTCCGTGGCTCGGGTTACACCAATCCTCGCTACCCAACGCGGCCAAAGGATATCCACCTCGAGAACCTCGAGAACATCATGACCTGCGTCCCGTTTCTGTCGGACAGCGCCCGTGTCTCGACCTCAAATTCGTCCCACCGCAGTAGGAAGCGCGTAAGCGGATCCTCCTGGAGTTCGGCGTCTCTTACCCACGCGCCGTGCCTCGGGGGTGAGCCCTCCATCTCTCCTAGCCCCGGCACTACCCCTCCCACCTCATCGCGTGTCGCAAGTTGCGGTCTCGCTACTCCCTTAATGTGGGTAAACCATAGTACCGTATACGGTACTATGAACAGAAGAAGCCCATCTCCAACCTTCGTGAGCGAGTCGGCTACTCGCTTAGTGTGGGTAAACGAAAGTCGGCTACTATCTCTTAAGTGCCGAAGAGGCGCTGGCGGATCTTCCAGCCCCTTTCGGCACCGCAGCGCGGTCCTACGGCCGATGGCGGCCGCCCCGATGGCCCAGCTGGCCAGGCCGGGTCGGCTGCATGTCCAGGCTGGCCGTGGGGGTCATTGTTGGGTCATTGTGTCTCGTTTGAACACGGTTTTTGGCCGACGGCAGAAGATCCTCTGGAGGATCTTCTGCCGGGAACCAATATCAGAGCTCTGAACGGCTGATCTGTGAGCCCCCCAGCACACTAGGGATTGATTATGATCAGATCCATCACTCACTGGCCGGGGTTGAGCTCTTCTCGACGATAAGCCGCGTGCAGCGTGCCTGAAGTTCAGCCCCGCACGACGCACAGACGTGCCGGAGAGTGGGCTGCTAGCGCTCTGCGGGCAGCAAATGTCGCGCTTCTGGGCCACCACGCCGGGAATATGACCTAACCCGGTCAGTCTGAGGCTGCAGCCATGATGGTTGCGCTCCTCCTGGTGTCGGTGGACCACTTCTCGGCTTTTGAGCTAGCACGAGAATGACAAACAGGGCTCCAGGCCCCAAATTACGTGTGAGTGTTAGAGTTGTTTGGTATTGCTAAAAATCTCTCTCGAGAATGATCAGCGTGAGGTGGACTCACGAGGGAGGCCGAGGGTCGCCATGTTGGGCACACAGGTGCCATCCAGGCAGAAGTATTGACCAGACAATGAATACGGACAATATCCTTACAAAGAGAGCGATGCCTTCCCACCTGCTGACCGCTTCTGCGGTGGTCGCCACCAATGCAACGACGGCACTCGCCGGCCACGTTGCTGGCCAGCACCAACAATTCTGGGCGCCGGTCGGCCCGAGGCATTGCTAGGCCTGCTCAGGCCGTGCCACATGAGCACTGAATGGCCTCGCAGGCGGCTCATGGGGCCGGTGACGGCGCCCTGCGCCGAAGATCCTCGGGCGGATCTTCGGGCCGGCACTTAAGAGATCGAAGAGATATATTTATATTTCCCATTTCGTGCACAAAGAGCACAAAGGAGGCACCCTCGGCCAGCTGAAGCTCTCGACTCGTCCACCTTGCTCTGGACTATGCCTACCTCAAACCACCAGCGCCAGCAACGACGTGCCGCGGCTCGCCACGCATCTGTTGCGCTTTTGGCGGCACAACGTGTCGAACGAACCGTACCAGAGCAGAGCGGCGCGTCTCGCGAGCGCCCGCGGCCGCCACGCCGCCGCCGTCCGCGGCCGACGGTGGTCGCGAATCAACGCGCCGCGGTGCACCGCTGCGCCTGCTTCCTTGCGCGCCGCTGGACGTCGGCCGAGAAGACCGCTTCCCTCTGGGGACCCGACTCCGCGAAGATCGCGCGCGCGTCGTGAGTGGCGGCGCGCGCGCGATCTCTGTTCCCGGGCACGCCGGTCGCAGTGACATGGGCTCCAAGGCACAAAAGCGCTCAACAGCGAGCTGCTACTCCTTCTGCCGCCGCTCCGCTCACCGAGACAACTCGGTGCCGCCGTTCTCGCCGCCGCCGCCGCCGCCGCCGCCTCCGCCGCCGCCGCCGCCGCCGCCGCCGCCTCGCGCCTTGCCTCCGTCACCGCCGCCCTCCATCTCGCAGCGGCGCGTCCCTCTGATGGCGCGGGCTCCTCGCTCGTTGGCGCCTCGCCGCCGCCCCCCCTCTCGCCGCCGCTCCGCTCGTGGCCGCCCCATCCCCTGTCAATCCCGCCGCCTCCCCTGTCAATCCCCCCCACCGCCGCCACCGCCTCGCGCGTTTAGCGGGCCTTTAAGCTTAGGAATCCTAAATAGAGGACAGCCTATAAAGTGTGAGTCACACACACACACACACACAGCCTATAAAGAAAAGAAACGCAATGTCGAAGGTGCCACCTTATCAACCGCAAAAATAGGCCGCGTGCCGCGGGCCCGGCGAGCGACTAGCGAGCCAACCTGCTAGTGAATGAAGAAGCCGAAAACACACGCTGCGAGCCAGCCAGCTGCCGGCTCGCACGGCAGCCTCTTCCTCTCGACCAGCCTCAACTTCCGTACAGTCAACATTTTGTCGCTGCGTGCTCGTGGTGAGCTGTGGCGGCGGTCGAAGTTCGCCCAGGTTCGGTGACGAGCGCCAGACGATAGTACCGCCTCTGTTCGCCCTGTGCATGTCAGGCCAGGCTGCAGCAGGGCACTACCATCGTGCTGCCCTGCTGCAGCCTGACCTTGCCCACTGTGCACAGCCGCCAGAGCACCACCACCGCCCGGCATCGTGTCACGGCGAGCTCCTTCTGCGCCCGCTCGCGAGGCTCTCGCGCTGGCACACTTTGGCCATCTGCTGCTCGCGTTCGGCGAGCTCTTCTCCGCAATCCTGCCACGGTGCCGCCACCACACACCTTCTGGCCGGCCTGAGCCGCGCGGACTGGCGGGGGCAACGTGTCGACCTCTCTCTCTGGTGCACCACGGGCCGCGACGGCCTGCGAGCAGCTGGCGCGAGGAGGCAGTGTGCCGGCACAGTCGAGCCGGAGCATCGGGTTCTTGATGCTTGTGGGGTCAAGTTTGACCTTATGTGGCATAATATGCAACAATAAGGCTATGCTATCTCCCGGCTTTTTGAGATATGATCCCTCAAAGTCGAATTATGGTTTACTGGTGACCATAATACCGTCTGTCTTGTTTGCGTTTCTTCCCACGAATACTTTAAAGTCTCGACAATCACTAAGCTGCTTATGTGGCACCGCAGAGGCTCCCTTGGGGGATGCCTGAGGCCACCCCAACCACTCACCAAGCCTTACGTGGACGAATTCAAACCTACTTTTATGGTTTACCCACATTAAGGGAGTACTCCGCTCGGCGGCTCTTGCTCTTTTAGCTCGCACGGCTGCCGGTATCCGAGCGCCTCGTCCTCACTCGCCCTCGCCACATCAACGAGGCCCTCTCGAAGCCCGAGGCGTGCAGCGCTGCATAGCCGTGCTCGAGGAGCAGCCGCTGCTGCGGGTCCATTGCTGCCGCCTCCGCCGGAGAGACGTTGAATCGAGCGTTGTCAAAGAGCTCTGCGCCCTGCATGAAGCCGCCATGGCGAGCTCGCCCAAGGACCTCAGCACCGTATCCGGGAGGAGAGTAATCGACGTCCCAGCGTGTGGCTGGCACCTCATTGACCAGATCGCAACCAGTCGCTGTCGTGGCTACCAGCCCCTCATAGGAAGCGATGCCGCCCGCAAGAGCACAGCTTGTCCCTGTGACAGTTATCTGCTGGAGTGTCAGCTGATTCTGATTTGAGTGAGATGCGCCAGAGGCCTGTCCCATCAGCTGAGCGAGCAGGGCTGCGCCATCAGGGCATTGAGTAGCAGCGGTCGACGCCACCCTCGCCGACAGGTGCGCCTCGAGCTGCCGCAGCGTCGGGAAGTCGAAGACCAGCGTCTCGGGCAGGGAGGCGTCGCCAAGCTCTGACGCCAGCCGCGTGCGCAGCTCGACGGCGCCGAGCGAGTCGAGGCCCGCCTCCATCAGCGGCGCGTCGGCGTCCACCTCGCCGCCCGCCACCTCGCTCGCCACCGATACCACCACAGCCGCCACGTTGACCGAGGGGGCGGCGGTGGCGGCGGGGGCCTGCGTGTCGCCGCCGGCGAGGGAGGCGAGCAGCTGCTGAAGCGCGGCGGAGCCGTCTCCAAGCTGCGGACCTGCAGCCGCCGACGCCACCCTCGCCGACAGGTGCGCCTCGAGCTGCCGCAGCGTCGGGAAGTCGAAGACCAGCGTCTACGATCGCCTTGACGAGCGGGTCACGGCCGATGCTCGCCGCCGCCTCCGCCACGTCCTCGGCGAGCTCCGTCGAGAAGCTGTTCATGCGCGACGGGTCGTTCAGCTCCACCACCGCCACCTTCGACTCGCCATCGACGTAGAGCCGCACCAGCCGCCTGCCGATGGAGCGTGGCGGATGGGGAAAGAGCGAGCCCATCGCAACGAGTGCGGCGTCGACAGTCGGCGCAGGAAGGAGTGAGCGGCACGTCTTCAAGAGCGGAGCAGGAAGAGAGGAGAGGCGTTGCACGAGGCGGCGAGACTCGGCGGCCGCAGTGGCGGGCGAGAGGGTCGAGTCCACCAGGCCAGCTCGTGCTGCGCCGGACGCCGAAAGCGTTGTGGCTGTCGCTATCCCCGCAGGCCGCCTCTTGAGGCGCACAGAGCCCTCTGGCTGGACGGAGAGGGTGAAGGTGGTGTCTGCGACGACCACCGTAGCATCGTCGAGGAGGAGGAGCGCGCCCGCGCCGCCCACCGGCCCTCGGCAGAGGAGCACGAGAGGCTCTCGTCGGGCCCGGAGCCATTCACTCAGCTCCTCGCTCGCGTCGAGGGCAAGGCTTTGCAGCTGGACGAGCACAGCCGCATCGGGCAGGCGGCGGAGGCGGCGGAGGGCAGAGGATGCTCGCATGCTGCCAGCCAGTCTGCAGCTCGGTGCCGGCCCCTTGTCCTTTGCCTCGTACCAGGGGAACGCGCGGCGCTTGTACACGAGAGGAGGCAGGGACAGAGGTAGGGCCGATACTGCAGGCGCCGCCTCGAGCACGGCGTGAGCGATGGTGCCGCTGTACCCAAACGAGCTCACGCCGCCCCTCCCGCCCGCCGCGGCATCCAGCCCTCGAGCCAGCTGCGTCGGCAGAGCGCACGCCTCGCCCTCCACCGCAGAGCCGACGTGCGGGTTGATGCGCCGCAGCTGCGCGTTGGGCGGCGCCTTTGCCTCGAGCAGCCCCGCCGCCAGCCGAAGCAGCCCCGCCAGCCCCGCCGCAGGCTCGGCGTGGCCGCAGTTCGCCTTGAGGCTGCCCACGCAGAGCGGCGGCGACGGCGCGCGCGCAGCCAGCACCGCCGCCGCCAGCGAGCGCACCTCGATCGGGTCGCCGAGCGGCGTGCCGGTGCCGTGCGCCTCGTAGCACGAGAGGGCGGCGGGCTCGACGCCTCCGTCGGCGAGGGCGGCCCGCAGCAGCGCCTGCTGCGCCTGCCCGTTGGGCGCGGTGAGGCTCGCGCTCTTGCCGTCCTGCCGCACGCAGCTGCCGAGGAGGGAGAGCCCCGGCGTGTCGCCATCGCCGCTTGGCTGCAACACTGCAGCGTGGCAGCCCTCGCCGCGGCCGTAGCCGTCGGCCCGGCTGTCAAACGAGTGCGACCGACCTCGGGAAGAGGTCATGCCAGCCATGGCGGTGGCCACTGCAGCTGCCTGACTGAAAATCATGTTGACGCCGAGGGCGAGTTTATCGTAGGATACTCACGGATACCTCTCCTGAGTCCCTCTCGTGTGCCCTCGCGCACATCGCATGGCGGTCTTCACTCAGCCTCCGTGTGAGTGAGTGAGGAACCGGCGGAGGATGCAGTGACGTGAGACACACACACACACACACACACACACACACACACACACACACACACACATACACACACACACACACACACACACACACACACACACACACACACACACACACACACACACACACACACACACACACACACACACACACACACACACACACACACACACACACACACTCAGCCTCCGCTGCTGTGAACACCAAACTTGCACTTCGCTGGTGCGCGCTTTCGCCGCCTACTTTCGCGAGCGCGCTTGGCCCTCGCTCCTCATGCGCGGCGCTCTCGCTGCGCTCTCTCCCTGCTCATGGGACCTGATGCCGCGCCACCTCTGTGGCCGCTCCATCCTCTCTGACGGCGCCAGCCCTCCGGCTGCGCCATCTCTCTTTGGTTGGCACAGAATCTGTGTCTGCGCCATTCTTGCTGTCGCTGGCGACTGTTCTGGGCAGCAGTACACGATGGGCGGCGGCCTCGTCTGCCGCGCTTGTGGCGCTCTCGTGGTCGCCTCGGCTCTGCCACGACGGCAACATGACAGCAGAGCTTATCGCCGGCGGGTCCAGAGAGAAAGGAGAAGCACGCCACGAGACGTGATGCAACAGCAGCACCAAGAGTGGGCTGCTCTGGGACATCTCTATCCAAGGCAACACTCCGGCACTTGCTCCGCCCGTGCAGCGGCGCTTGCTGCTCTTCGAGTGAGCCTCGTCTCGCTCTCTTTGTCTGCTCAAGCCTCGCCTCGTTCGCCCTCATGGGCGGCGTGGCGGGCGGGCGGCTGTCTCTATCACCGCCTCGAGTGAGCCTCGTCTCGCTCTTTGTCGCTCGAGCCTCGCCTCGTGTGCCGCCTCGTGGGCGGCGTGGCGTGGCGGGCGGCTGTCTCTGCCGCCGCCTCGTGTGAGCCTCGTCTCGCTCTTCGTCTACTCGAGCCTCGTCTCGTGTGCCGCCTCGTGGGCGGCGTGGCGTGGTGGGCGGCTGTCTCTGCCGCCGCCTCGTGTGAGCCTCGTCTCGCTCTTCGTCTACTCGAGCCTCGTCTCGTGTGCCGCCTCGTGGGTGGCGTGGCGTGGTGGGCGGCCGTCTCTGCCGCCGCCTCGAGTGAGCCTCGTCTCGCTCTTTGTCGCTCGAGCCTCGCCTCGTGTGCCGCCTCGTGGGCGGCGTGGCGTGGCGGGCGGCGTGGCGTGGCGTGGCGGGCGCTGGGGTCGCTCCTCGTCACGAGCGCATCTGCCCCTCTTCTGGCTTCATTGGGATGCGAGGTCCGTCTGCACCCGCTCCCTCCACTCTGCGTTGGGATGTCAGGTACTGCGTAGCTCTTCCGTTGTGGAGGCACGCGACTCCAGACTGACCCTTTACGCGCCAATGTATCACACCTCACGGTGCAGATGCTTGGGTCATGTGGAGAAGCCGAGATAAACTAGTCCGCCGATAACGATTGGGGTGGGGCCCCAACTCGTGGCAGGCCACTAGTTTATCGTAGGATACTCACGGATACCTCTCCTGAGTCCCTCTCGTGTGCCCTCGCGCACATCGCATGCGGTCTTCACTCAGCCTCCGCTGCTGTGAACACCAAACTTGCACTTCAGCTGGTGCGCGCTTTCGCCGCCTACTTTCGCGAGCGCGCTTGGCCCTCGCTCCTCATGCGCGGCGCTCTCGCTGCGCTCTCTCCCTGCTCATGGGACCTGATGCCGCGCCACCTCTGTGGCCGCTCCATCCTCTCTGACGGCGCCAGCCCTCCGGCTGCGCCATCTCTCTTTGGTTCCCACCCACCCTCTCCTTGGTGGCATGCTAAGCTCTCACGCTAGCATGGGATTCACCGTGGCTCTCACGGCGATGTCAGCTCCAGCCTCTGCTCGCGTAATGGGTCCTGTCGTCGGCCCTTCTTACCTCTCCCCCCCTCTTTATGCGGGGGAGACTCCCGCGTCGTTTACGCGGCGGTAGGTGCTCCACGTGTGGTGAGCTCCACCTCTCTCTCTACTTGGTCTGAGGTGCGAACCCTTACGGCGCCGCGGCCGGCTGCAGGACGTTTGCGGTTACCTCCGGACCTGCAGTTCGTCCAAGCTGTTTGAGTCCCAACCCTCCGCCTTTAGTGGCAAGACCCCAGGGGATGTCAGGTACTGCGTAGCTCTTCCGTTGTGGAGGCACGCGACTCCAGACTGACCCTTTACGCGCCAATGTATCACACCTCACGGTGCAGATGCTTGGGTCAGGTGGAGAAGCCCAGATAAACTAGTGGCCATGTGAGCGCTCGGGTGGCGCCAAGTAAGTAGTGGCTTCGGCCCCCCAGTCGCGCTCCCAATACGTGCATCACTTTTGTGACGGTGTTACAACTTTGATCAACCATATCTTGAGCACTTGAGCACTGGATAGGGTCGTTCTCGGGTCCGTTGGCCTCTTTTGTAGGGACGAAGAATTTTGATACCCGTCAAGACGCCTGCTGGGGGCAGCTTGTCAACAGCATTCGACGAGGAGAGAGGGAGCGCGCACAGACTGACGTCAGCTCTGCTTCTGAAGTACACCTCTGAAGTACACCTCCAGAGGTGTAGTGCACCTCTGAGGCACCTCAGAGGAAACGATGCACTTCTTTTAAAGCCGTATCGATCTCGTCGCCAGACTCCGATTTCTCTTTAGGAGGGGCCGCTCCTCGCCCGCCGCGCCGAGCGCGTCCTGGTTCTCCTCGAGCCGCCGCAGCAGCCACGGCAGCACCTCGTCGAAGTGTCCGTACGGCATCAGCTTGAGCGCGTTGTACCCCATTAGCCCGAGAGTGAGGGTGAGGTCGTCGGCCATGCCCTGTATCTGCGCCAAGTGCACACACGGGTCGGAGCGCGGCAGCTTGAGCGCGTCCACTTCCTCGGCCACCGCGCGCGCAGAAGCGCGGTTGTGTGTCGCGAGCAGCAGCGCGGCCCGGCGACTCGGGCTGGCCGGCGGCGCCTCGGCCACCGCCCGGAGCAGCGTCCTGGCACACGTGTCGTACGCGGCGTCGGTGTGGCTCTTGCTCGGCTGCAGCGCCGCGGGCGCACGCGACAGCTCCGTGTGGCGGTACGCGCCGCGCACAAGCTTGGCCGCGAACGAGTAGCCGCCCCCGCGCGCGGCCTCAAGCTCCGCCTCCACTTCGTACTCCGCGCTGCGTAAGTACGCCTGCACCGTGTGGTACACCACCGGCCGCTCCGCGCCGGGCGCGTTGAACTCGGAGGCGAGCAGCCGCGCTAGAAGCGTGATGCCAGGTTGTCGGTGAGTCTGCTCCGCGTCGAGCAGCAGCGAGATGCCCTCCTCGCGCGCAGCCGCAGCCAGGGCGCGCAGCAGGGCGAGGCCCTCCTCGAGCTCGCCCTCCTCGGCGGCCGTGAGCGTGGCCGCCTCGGCCGCCGCGCGCAGAGCCTCTGGGCATCCACCGCCGCAGCCGCCGCCGCCGCCGCCGAGCCGGCCGGCGCCCACGGTGAGTCGCTCGAGCAGCGTGGGCGAGGCGAGGGCGGTCAGCTTGATCGGCACAAAGACGCACTCGCCCGCCAGCTCCGCCCGAAGCTTGCCCAGGAGCGCGACCTTGGCACGCAGATTGGCTTGCCGCGCATCCGCAGCCTCCGACTCCTCCGTGCTGTGGTCGACAATCATCCGCACCCCGGCAGGCGCAAGCGTCGCGGCCGCGGCTCGCACGTCAGCGAGTGATTCACCGGCCGTGAAGTGCCGAAACGCGGTCTGCTTCATTGCCCAAAGTAGCGGCAGACCTGCTGCCGGCCGCGAGGAGGCCGCCCGTAGCAGGGCCACCGCGCCGTTCACGAGGAGGCGACTGCCGCAGAGGTGGAGCACAGCCGCCGATTGGGCCAGCCGCGGAGAGGAGAGAGCGGCGAGGCCACGCGCCGTCCAGACGGGAGGCGCAACGAGCATACCCGGGTACGCTCGCGATAATTCAATGGCGGGGGAATTGGCGTTCACGCTCGATCACGCTGAAATCATCATCGTCTTTTTATTTGAGAGCGCCTTCGTTGTTAATATTACACCCAATGGTCCCTTGCGAGCGGTCCTCCGTCGCAGTCGCACACATGCACACGCCACACCGCACCGCGCGCCCGCCCGCTGCCCCGCCCAGGCGGGAAAGAGATGAGGAGATGGGACAGCAAAGGAGGAACACCAAACACGTATGGGAGGTTTCAGTTGTGCGCCACGCTGCCCGGCGTTTCTCACTTTCCGGGACAGCCCCGCCCTTTCGAGGCAGGAGAGTGACGGCTACCCCGTACGCCCTGGCGCTGCTACCCCAACGCCGACTGCCCATTCCCCCCTCCTCTTCCCCCCCTCGAATTCTCCGGCCCCGACAAGCCGTCCGACGTTGGGCCTCCGCCCCGCACGCCCCTGCCCCTCTCTGCCCCGCGCACACACCCAGGCCCGACACGCACATACAAGAAAGACAAGCCCGGCGTCCTGCTCTCAAAAGAAACGAAAAAATGGGAAGGAGGAGACCAGCGGGGGAGACTCCCCGCCTATGCAACACCCCAGGAAGGGGCTGCCATCGCCGAAGCTGTGCCTAAGCATAACTCCCAAACCCGCAGCGGCCCGGGGGGCCTTGGGGGCTGCCTGCCGGACCGCCGTTGCACGGGGCTAAGCGCCAGGGGATGGATGGGCTGTCGTCCGTGCCTCCCCTCTTTACGTCAGAGTGGGACCTACGCCGCGCCGGGTAAGGGGCGCGCCCGGTCCTCGACGGAGCCGCGCGCCCCAAACGACCCGGGCGGCGAGTAGTCGTCGTCGAACCTCCGGCGTGTAGTTGCCCGTGGGTAGCGCCCGCCCTCCCTCGCCCGTCCCTACTCGTATTGCTCCCCCCAATGAACACACCAGTGAGGGAGGGCGAGACGATCGAGGGGTCCCGTACCATGCGGAATCGACCCTATCCCACCAGTGCAACAGTGCGGGTGGAATGCCCCGTTCTCAGTGCTTGTTCGGGTACGTGGCTCGCACGTCCCTTCGAGTCGCTGTGTCCCGTCCACGTCGCCCGTCGGTCGGCAAAGCCGACGACCTATGGTGCAATACAGGCCGCTCGTAGGGGAGGCCGCAAAGATGCGCGAGGCCGGCGTAGATAAGTTGAGCCTCTTGGCGGCCAGCTCGAGCACCTCCCCCTTGGTGTCGGGTCGCGCGACCTTTTTGCCGACCTCCGAGCCCAGATAGCGCACCGTGATCCTCGTCGGCATCCGCGCGGGGTTGCCCTGCTGCCGGCCCCTGGCGGCCCGCCACGTAGTGCGACGTGCCCGCCCGAAACATCGGTTCAAAACGACGTCACAGCGCCAATTCGGCCCCCGCCTTCGGCTCGCTCCGCTCGCCGGTGAGTTGGTTGGTTGCTGGCAGCACCCCAGCACCGGGGGGTCCTGAGAGCTGTTGGTTGCCGCTCGATTCACAGCACAGTGCGGAACAGGTGTTGCAACCTGGTAAAGAACCGGCTCGCTGCAAGGAGCGGCATGGAGGCCGCGCGCTGTTAGCGCGTTGGCGGGGGTGGCGCTGCCAGATGCAAGCGCGCTTGAGGCCGTCTGACGGCCCCGTGCGCTTCAGCAACGCCACTACACCCCACGAGTGTCGCTCGTCTGGAAAGCGAGGGCCTCGTCTCCAGCCCGGCTGCGGCCGGGCACCTGGCATCCACCACGGGCGTGCACAGAGGGTGCAGCGGTGGAAGATCCCCACTCACGTAATCTTTTCGCAGAACGCACGCGGGCTGAAGACCGACAGCGCTCTCACCGAGGCTATCGACGCTCTCCGACGCCGCTCAGGTTTCTCTGCCGGGCTGCACGAGACGTGGAGAACCGGCCTGGAGGAGATCGAGGAAGACGGCTTCGTCTTCCTCGGCGCTGCACCCGCTGTACAGAACGGACGCGGCTCAAAAGGAGTCGGCATCCTGCTCTCGCCACTGGCTGTCGCTGCGTGGCGAGCAGCTGGAGCCGTTGTGTACAACGACGTGGGACCGCGGGTTATCGCAGTGCGTATGGAGGTTGAAGATTCGTCTGGCAGGAAGCAGGGACTGTTTCAGGTGGCGTCGTATGCGCCTATCTCGACAGCACCGGACACCGAAAAGGACGAATACGAGACCGCTCTCGCCTGTGTGCTCTCGCGCCGGCAGTCCGGCGACATTGTGATTATCTGTGCGGACACTAACGCAAGCATCGGCCGCGGCTGCCTTGGCGGTCTGAATGTTGGACACGGTGCGGTCGGCCCTCATGGTATCAACTTTCTCAATGACTCTGGGCGCCGCTTGCGCTCGTTCATGGAGCTGCACGACCTTGCCGCGCTGTCCACGTTCTACAAGAAGCCGTTTTACGGGACGTGGCAGCACCCGCGCAGTAAGCTGCAGCACCAGCTGTGCGGAGTCGTGCGTGCGCAGGGCTCCTCTTTGCTTTCTTCTACTCCCTACTATCATCCCGTTCCCGTCCTACCAGAGAAGGTTACTTCCCCCAGGATTGGTCTTCTCTGCATGCGGGAACACCCTTGGGCGGCCGGGTGGGGCTGCGGCTGGAGCTAGCATGGCTCGGTAGAGCCGAGACCCCGCGTTGAGGCGGCGCTCCTGTGGGCGGCTGTGGAATCGGCAGATTCGACCTTAGATCTCCAGTATTCTCATCCCAGTGGATGGACGTCCGGACGTCCCTTTGTGTTCCTCTCGTCGTCCGCCAGCGAGACGCTCTGTCGCTGGCGGCCGCAGTTTTCTGTGACCCACCCACCTCTCCCTTGTGTTTTGTCTGGGGAGGGGCTTCTCCTGCGGAGTCGTGCGTGCGCAGGGCTGCTCTTTGCTTTCTTCTGGCTAGAGCTCTACGGGGTGTGGAGGGTGAGTTGAGCGCAGGGGTAGTGGGGGAAATGGCTCAGCCTGGGTATAAAATTTTTCTGGACCGCTCTCTGGGCAGGTATGCATACCAAAAGTGTTCGGTAGACAAGCCTCTCGGTACACGCCACGGCCCCGGGCTAGGCCCGATGCGCCCGCTACCACGCTCTTAACATGCGCACCGTCCTGCTGCAGGTCGCCATCAAGGAGCCGGCCTCGTCGCGTACGTCGTGCTGCCGTCGCGTGTACCGAGATGCCTCGCAACCGAGGCCTCGGCCGAACGGGCAAGAAGCAGAAGAACTCAGCCAACGACAACATCCACAGGCAGCCCGAGGCGACCTCCGAGCCCACGGTCGCCACCGAGGCGCCGGAGCCGCCCGCCGAGCCCCACAGCGAGTCGGAAATGGAGGTCGAGCCGGCAGCGCCAGATCAGACGGCGAACCGCCTCCTGCTCATGACGGCAGAGCACGAGGCGGCGGTGGCGCGGCGGTTGCTCGAGCAGGGCGGTCGCTGTTGGCTGCATCAGCTTATCGATGACGACTCCGAAACCTTCGAGAGCGAGACCAAGGAGGAGATGGTGATCGTCGCGCAGGAGGTGGACGACTACTGCTTGTTGGTCGGCGACACGCGGCCCGAGGGCATATTCGCTCCACGCTCGCGGCGGAAGCCGTGGTGGCGGCCCGCGATTTCGAGGAGTGCGTGAGAGGTGGGACGATTGTCGGCCGAGGAAGAGTAGGCGACTGGGTAGTTCCCGATCTCTCCGAGGAGTACGACGACCTGACGGAGGCAGAAGAGGCCGAGGCGAGGGGGCTGGCGGCTAGAGCCAGCTATAGGCTCGCGATCCACCGGCTCAAGGCGGCCTTCCCGGAGCTGCCGACGCCCGATCCCGTGGTGCGGCGGTGCGTCTGCAGCCCAGGCGCCCCACGATGGCCGTGGGCGCTTGACATCAATTGCGTCGACTAGTCCTATTGCCGCGGCCCGGAGTGCCGACCGTTCCGCGAGGTCATGTTGCTTTGGCGCAGGGCGTGGGGCATGGGCTCTATCTCCGCGGAGCTCGGAAGCGGGTACCTTTACCGCGAAGCTCGGCAGCGCATCTACGAGCGCTGGTGCGCCGCCGGGCCCAGGCTCCCGCGCGGGCAGAAAAAATCCGTGGCTTGACGGGCATATCTCGGGCCCACTTTAGAGTTAGTGCGTGATCTTGGGTGTTTATGATAGCCCACAAGGGTCTTCTGGAGCATGGTAGCGGTGGTTTTGCGCGAGGCGTTCATTTAAAAATCACCATTTCCCCCACTAGCAGGGGTTGTGCGCCGGGCCCTCCTGCTCGGCTCCAGCGAGTAGACAAGTGTTGTCATCAACAGAGTAGATGGATCTGACCTCAGGGCCGATGTGACCAAGCGGTGGTAGCGTGGTTTTACCTCACACCCATGGCCTCACATTGTGTGCCGGCAGTCGCCGAGCAGTGTCGCTCACACAAGCCGCAGCACAAGTGACGGAGGGCCAGTGAGGGCGAGCCCATCGCTGTGACAGCTGTGGCAGCCGCACAGTAGGCTGTGCCATCTGTGCAGAGCGTGTGAGCAGCAGAGGAGCTGCTCTCCAGGCTTCAGTCGCAAAGAGCTGCATGCCACCGAAGGCGCTGTCGAGGTTCGCCGAGCGCGGCGAAATCGGCGAATCCGCTATGACGGCGACACGCACACGAGCCGCGGCCGTGTCGCCGTCATAGCGGCGAGGCGCGGGACCGTCTGTGGCGAGGTGGGTCGCGTCCCCCCTTTCCGTCAACTCAGCATCCACACCCTCTACAGCATTTGTTTATTTATTTCAAACGGTCCAAAGGCTGGGCGGGACTTCTGGTGGCCAGCGGGGCCCACCCCGGCCCTACTACTACGCCCTCCTCCTCTCCCCGCCTCGGCCCGCCCCGCGCGTTGACGGCGCGAGCGGCAAACTCTCTGCCGCGCCAATCATCTCTGCGACCGCCGCCTGCGCGATAGCGAGCGAATCCCCGGTCGCGAGGCCGCCGCGCGTGAGTCGCACCTGCGTCTCGGCCGGCTCGGCGAGGGAAACGTGCGTGAGCTCCCACTCGCCTAGGGTGCACACGGCCACACACCTTCGGGAGGCGCGCTCCCTCTCGGACCAATTTGAGCGTGGCCGCCGCTCGCCGTTGCCGTCGCGCCGTGCAGCCAGCAGCAGGTCGTACGCCGCCGCCGGCGAGACGACGGGGGCGAGCGCATAGAGCGTGTCCGCCGCCTGCCAGCCGTAGAGCCCCCCGCCCTCCTGCTTGGGCTGCAAAGCGCGCGCTTCGATGGAGCGCTCGGCGACGCGCATCGCGGCCGCGCGCAACTTGGCGGCGGGGCGGTCGACTGGCAGCCGCAGCAACTCGAGCACCTGCGCGCGCAGCCGGAGGGCGGGCGGGGAGCGCACCCGTGACTGCTGCTCGTGTTTGGTGGCGCATCTGTGACTGGTTCTGAGCTAGGAAGCTGCGCGCCCGGCCGACCCGTTCGAGCCCGCGTGCGCGCCGGTGCAGGTAGGTGAAGGCGACGGCGTTGGCCATCACCGCGGTGGCGAGCGTCAGGACGAAGCGGTGCGCCTCCGAATCGCCCAGCAGGGCCTGCGTGTTTGGAAGCAGATTCCGAACCGCGCTCGGTATCGCCGACGGCTCGCGGCTCGGCGCCCACTTCGACTCAGGAACCGACGCCTCGAGGCTGTACAGGACCAGCGGCGGCTGGCCGCCGTGGCCGCCGCCGCCGCCCTGCGGTGGCTCGAGCTCCAGATGGCGCAGCAGCCATCGCGCCGAGGCCCGCTCCTCGACTGGCGGCCCGCTGGCCGAGGCTGCGCCGGGCACCCGGAGCCACTCGGCCTCGGCCTCCACCCGCGCGTAGGCAGCGCCCCCGTCCGCCGACCTCCCGAGCGGGATGCGGAAGGCGGCGGTGCCCTCCTGAATGTCCACGTAGCCTCCGACGACGCCACCCGTCGAGACCTCGCCCGCGCCGAGCCAGCGGCGCACCTCCTCCGACCGCTCGAGCTGGTCGCATGCCGTTTGGCAGATTGGGTGCTCGCGGAGCATGCGCTGGCGCATCACGAGGCCCGATACGACCACGCCCGCGCCGGCCAGCGCGCACGAGCCCGCGAGCCCGCGGAGCGAGGTGTTCTCCACGAAGGAGAAGGCGCGTGAGGCGCGGGAGGCCATATAAACAGTGTGTAGCACAACGTGTGTGTTCACAGCCTTGTCAGAGGCCTCAGCTTCGCAAAAAAAACCCGATGCGCGGCGGCCTGCGACGGCCCGGGATGAGCTCCCCACGATGCGACTAAGCGAGATCAATTGACCTACTGGACCTATAGTCCACCCCTATCATGTCTATACTGACTGCAGACGACCACATGCCACACAGCATCACGCACAAGCACAAGACCCGGGATCGCAAAAAAGACCCGCGGTGCTCACACACACCCACGCGCTCGTGCATGCCGAACCAGCTCTAAAAAAATACCACCGGGACCGCCTCGCCAAGGCGCACAATAGTCCTCAGTCTGGCGAAGGCCAATTCTGTCATCCTGGGCGTCAGCAGCGTTGCGCGGCAGTCTTTTTCGCGCAGCTGAGGCCTCTATTGAGAAGAACATAGGAATCCTACCTCGTATGGTGCTATGCGCTGGTCTGTGAGAGTTCACACAAAAAACAAACCCAAGACGCACCTAAGGAGCGATTCTAAAATCAGGTCTGGCACTGGGCGAACATCGGCCGTCCCTCAGTGCTTCCAGCCTGCCCGCTAGAGTTTCCTCTATGGGCTAGAATTTTGCTAGTAGAAAAAAGAATAGCGCGGACCGCGGGCCGCCGGAGTGGGCATTTCGAAGTGGTCAGCGGGTTCGAAGTGGTGCGGCGGCAGGCTGCCACCGCTGCCCGGGCGCCCCGAGCGGCGGCGGAGGGCCGCCCAGGCCACCACCAGTGCCCCTCCCACCGGCGGCGCGGCGGCAGCGGCGCCGACCGCCCCTCCATCAGCGGTGGCGCGACGGCTGTCGTCGGGGCGCCGGCAGGTGCCGCGCGCAGAGGGTGCCACCGGACCGGCCGACGCGCGCCCGGCGGATCCTTCGTCGTCCATGGCGGGCCGAGCACCCCCGCGTCGCTTCTCGGCGCATTGGAGAGCAGAGGAAGCTGCTGGCGTCGCCGCTGGGATCGGCGGCGGCGCCAGCAGCGTTCTCGGATCTGAAGCCGACTTTGAGCGCCGATCGATCGATCTGAGGGCTGGCCGATGGGTGGCGCTGGGACATCGCCGCCGCCGCGGAGGCCGGCGGCGACCAGAGGAGCGGTTGGGGCGCGTGGCGCATATGTTACCTGCCAAGTGAGCATTCAAGTGTGTTTCGAGATTTATTCGAGATTTGAAACTCAGATGTTCGTTTCCAGTGGGGAGGTGCCAGACCTGATCTTAGAATCGCTCCAATGGCTCAGACAGTCGAGAAAGGGATCGACAGCAACGACAGTCAGAAGTCAGCGCTTGGTCCCAGGGCGAACGAATGCGATGACGGCCTCTAGTGTGAGCTCTAGCTAGTGAGCTCATCGCTACTATATATATGCAGCGAGTTAGGAGCCGACCGACCGACCCTCGCGTCCGGTGCTCACCGACGGCCGGGCGGGCCACCTGCCCACGCGCCGCCTACGCGCAGCGCGTGCGCCGCAAACTCGCCCGCCGAGAGCGCCGGCCAGTCGCCATCGGCCGTCGCGAGAGGCCTGCCCGGCTGTCGCCGCGGGGCCCCCACGAACACCACGCGTCGGATGCGGTGCCGCGCGAACTCGCGCGCAAAGTGCACGCCCCACGCCCGCCGCAGCGTCGTAGCGAAGTAGGACCGCGCCTCCTTCGCGCTGGCTACGCGCGCCGATCCGCCTCCAGTGCTGCTTGGATGCCGACTCCACCACACAGTCGAACAGCTGGTGCAGGTCGTCCGACGCCTCCGCGTAGGCCCCGACAACGAGGCTGCGCACGGATCGGTGCCAAACGAGCGCAGCCTGGCCGCAGCACGCGGATCGCGGAGGAAACGGCGTCCCTCGAGCCGTTGTTCCATGCCTGCACGTGCGGCTTGGCATCGAGCGCCGCCCTGGCCATCGTCGCGCGCCCGAGCGCTCATGTAGTGAGGCCCGCCGCGGTGGATGGTCTTTGCCCTCGAGAAGGTGCGTGTGTGCGCGGTGACCGGTGTTCACACACCTAAGGTATTATATTATATATATCTGTGTTAGGTTTGTTCTTTCTTCCCTTCTTTGAACTCAAGATAAAAGGAGTGCGGGAAGGGGTGCACGCTCTGTGTGGGCACAAATATTGGTGAGTCCGGGCATGTGCCGGCTGAGGAGTGTTCGAGAGTGTATGTGCATATGTCTGGTGGGGACGCTCGCTGAGTGGTGTGGCGGCGAGGCGAGCCCGCGCGAGGGCGAACGTGGCGGGAGGCGGGTGCGGGCGACTCCGCTGATGCCTCCCCTCACGCTCGTGTCGCCGTGCTTCGCGCGGATTCCGATTTGGCCTTCGAGCCGCAGAGGGAGGCGCACAGCCTCTGGAAGCGGCTGGCCTGATAGAGCGGGCGGGGCGCGCCCTTGACCAGCCGGCGCTGCCGCTGGCCGGCCGGGATCTGCCACGCTTTGAGCGCATCGATGGGCAGCCCGTGGTACTCGCACTCCATGGCGAGGTCGCGGAACTGCGGGTGGAAGCGGCGCATGTAGAAGGAGTAGAAGACCTGCGGCAACAGCACCACGGCCGGCACGAGCAGCATGAGTAGCCAAAAGGTGCCCAGTTCGTTCACGTTGCCCCACAGCTTGTACCAGCCGAGCACAAACTGCGCGATGAACTCGCCGCTCGTGCCCCGGTTCTCGGGCTTGATCTCCGAGGCGACCACGCCCCCCACCCCCCACCAGAGAACAACCTCGAACCCGATGAGGACGAAGCTCCAAATGTTCCACGAAAAGAACCAGAGGATCAGCTTGAGGTTCGGCACGACGATGGCGAGCGTGATGGTGCACGCGCCGATCAGGTAGAGGCCCGGGCTCTCTCCGTCGGGCGACAGGCCGTCGAGGCTGAAGACGCAGAGGAGAGCGATCGCGAGCGACTCGTAGATGGCCTGGAAGATCCAGCGCAGCGTGGCGCGCCAGTTGAAATAGAAGTGGTTGCCGGGCCCGAGGTGGTAGAGCTGCGGCAGGGCGAGCGACGTCTCGTCCGAAACGTCCTTGTCGAAGACGCTGAACCAGAGGATGGGGAACATGGTGAGGAGGACGTTGTACAACTGGTTGCCCGCCTCGAGGTTCCACTTGGTGCCCGAGAAGGCGGCGAAGAACTGCGCCCAAAAGATGACGAGGGTGAACATGATGTTCTTGTAAAAGACGTAGTAGACCGTCACGGCGATGCGGCGGTAGTTGTGGCGTCCCTGCACGAGCAGCATCTCGCGCAGGAAGCGGAACTGCGCGATGGCAAAGTCCGCCGCGTTGACCGCGAGCATGCCCTCCTTGCCCGAGATGCCGACGCCCACGTGCGCCGTCTGGATCATGGCCACGTCGTTGGCGCCGTCGCCGATGGCCAGGGCGCTCACGCCGCGCACGTTGCGCCGCACAAGGCGCACGAGCTTCGCCTTTTGCGCCGGCGCGCAGCGGCACGCAACCACCGTGGCGCACGTCTGCGTGAACCTCAGGAACTCGAGCTGGCAGGCGGGCGCTTCGGGCGCGGCTCCAAACAGGAGGCCGAGTGCGCCGCCGTCGATGACGAGGGCGCGGCGCCCACGCTGCGCGTTGGCCGATAGCTCCATGCTCTCCTCGGCAGCGGCCGTCGCCTCCCTGAGCGCGCGCGTGATGTCCTCCACGTTCGGGTGGGTTTTGAGCCCTACCACCACGACGGTGGTGGTGCTGTCGAGCAGCTCGCACGCGTAGGCGATGTTGATGGCGGTCTCCTCCTTGTCGCCGGTGAGCATCCACGTCGCGATGCCCGCCTTGACGAGGTCGGCGATGCAGGCGGGAACCCCCTCCTGCAGCTTGTCCTCGAGCGCAGTCGAGCCGAGCAGCCGCATGCGCGACTCCATCGCGTCGCACTGGTCGTCAATCGCGTTTGGCTCCTCGCGCGACTTCTTCTCGACCTCGTCCAGATCCGAGGCGGCGCGGCGGTACCGCTCACTCCACGAGAGGTACTCCTCCTCGCTCAGCTCCTTGGAGGCGATCACGAGCGTGCGCAGCCCGTCGTTGGAGTGGTCGTGCATGTGGGCCTCGGTCTGGGCCACCAGCTCCTCCTGCCCCGAAGCCAGTAGCGGCAGCATCACCTGCGAGCGAGTGGTCAGTCGGTGGGCCGGCGCGACTAGGGCGACCCCCACCCACTCTCCCCCCCCCCCCCCCTCCGCGGCGGCGCCGCCCCTCGCACCGTGTCGGCGCCCTTGCTGAGCAACGAAATGGCGCGCGTCTGCGAATTACGCACCACGATCGACATGCGCCGCCGCGCAGAGCTGAACTCGAGCACGTCGAGCACCTCGTACTGCAGCGGCTCGCCTACACGCGACGCTTGTGCGCGCCTTTGACGTCTCGGTCCGGCGCGCCTCGCGCTGCAGCATCGACACTCACCGTCTGGGCCCTGCAACTCGACCGTGTCGTGATGGCGCTCGATGAATCGGTACCCGAAGCGTTCGGCGCCCGCAACCAGCGCGGTCTCGTCGGGCGAAGAGGCCGAGAGCGAACGCTCGCCGTAGACCACCTCGGTCACGACGGTGTGGCACAGCGCGAGGTGGAGGAAGAACTCGCGGCAGCGCTTCCCCTGCTCGTCGCTGCCTACAAACACGAGACTCTGCCGCTGGGACGACGGAGCGCCGCTGGCTTGCTGGCGCCGCGCAACTCTTGGCACCGCCCAGCGCCTCCACGAGCGCGGGATCGTCGAAGTTGACGTGCCGGCTGATCACGCTGCCTCCGGGCGGGCTGTGCGCGGCGGCGCCCTCGGTGGCGCCCGCCTCGACGTCCTCGCCGGCCGGGAGCTCGCCCAGCCGCTTCATCCTTGCGACCGCGATCTCAGAGGTGCCGCGGCCATAGGCGATCCCGCCGATCGACGCCTTGCGGAACTGCATCACGTTTTGGGTGAGCGTGCCCGTCTTGTCGGAAAAGACGTGCGAGATGACGCCGAGCTCGTCAACCAGCTGGGAGTTGCGCACCCGCATCGGCGTGTCCGACTCGGGGTCGTACATTGAGAGCGACCACTGCATGAAGTACTGGATCAGCTTTTGCGAGAGCAGGATGTTGACGTAGAGCGTCACGGAGACAAAGGCCGACAGCAAGAGAAAGAAGTAGACTGTGTTGACCAAGAAGGTGGCGGCGACGCCGTCCTCCTCCTTTTGCGTGTTCATGTACCAGTGGTCCACCAAGTCGAGCTCGTGATACAAGGCCAGCTCGGCGGCGCCGGCGATGAGGCACAGCACCAGCAGCAGGAGCACGATCCAGACGATCATCTGGTTGATGCTGGACAGCAGGGTCGACTGCTTGTGCGAGGGCGCGCGCAAGCCCTGGATGACCTTTGTGTCGTGGCCAGTGTTGACGACGATCCCGAGCACGTACTCCGAGTTGCGCAGCGTGGAGCCGCGCAGCAGCATGTTGACGACTGTGAGCGGCACCGCGGGCCGCCCCTCGATGTGCAGCGTGCCGTTGTAGGTGTTTGGCGAGCCGTCGGGCGCCTCCGAGTCGATCGACCTGTGGCGACGAGGGCCGCGCACTGGGGACGAGCGCGCGCCGCGCGCCTCCCGCGGGGGGGGGGGGGGGGGGGGGGGCAAACCCCCCCCGGTCAAAAAAACCCCCCGGGGGCCCGTTTTCTTTCCCCCTAAACCCGGGTTTTTTTGGAAACGGGGGGCCCCAAATGGGAAGGGGGAACCCCGGCCCCCAAATTGGTGGGGGGCCCCCTTTAGGGGGGCCCAAAAAGGGAGGTGCCTCTCCACGGGGGGGCCAAAATCCCCGGGCAGGGCCCCCGGGGGGCTTTTTCCCTTGAGGTTCGTCTCGCCGTCGAGCTGCATCGTCTCGACGTGGCACGCGCCGCGCAACGTGTCGGGGTCCGGCTCGGACGCCGCGACGAGCAGCAAGTCGGCCGGGATGCCCTCGCGATTGCAAACCTTGAGGAGGTCCCCAACCTGGACGTCCGTCCAGCGCGCGTCCACAAAGACGCCGTCGACGAGCCGACGGCAGCGGGCGGTGTTTGCGCGGTAGTCGGACTGGTGCCGCAGCCGATCCTCTTGGATCTTGATCGCCATGCCCATGAGCACCACCGGAATCAGGCCGAAGAGGGAGGTGGGCATGCCGCCGGTGCTCGAGACCTCGGGCCAGCACTGCAGCGCCGAGACGACCTGCGCGAGGCGCGCGGGCGCGGCTGGCTCTCGCCAGCGTAAAACTGCCGGGGTCGGCGGGCGGGAGCGCGCCAAAAAGTAAAAGTTCGATCGCTTGAGAAACAGCTCCTCCCAGGGCAGCTTCAGCGGGCCGGACCACCACGTGTAGCTGCTCGGGCGGGGAGGGGGAGGTAGGGGCAACGGGCAACGACGGTCGGGACGCGGGACGGGCGGAATGGCGCGAGGGGGGAGCGGAGGGACGGCGGCAGAAGGCCGGGCGCGCACAGGGAGGTGGTGATCCGGTTGCCGCCAAAGTCGGCATTCTCGTCGACCCGCGACGAGTTGAAGTGGACGAGGCGGCGTCCGCCGCGGTCGGTGCCGCCGGAGCCGCGTCTCCAGCAAAGGGCGGGCATTCCGCCCAGCCGCTGCGCGCCGCGCTCGGCAAGGAGGAGTTTGTTTTCTTCTTTTTACTCGAGCTTAGTAAAGTGTGTGTACCAACCTACCTACCTGTGTGTGTGTGTGTGTGTGTGTGTGTGTGTGTGTGCGTGTGTGTGTGTGTGTGTGAAAGCGCCGTCGCAACTGCCATGTCGGCAGGTTGTAGGCTGGTGCTCTCGCCCCGCTGGCGGCGTGGACCGGTGCCGCGGCTCCGAGCCCTCCTGTGGGCCCGCGGCGGCTCGCCGTCGCGGTGCCGAACAATGTGATCGGACCGGATTCATCCCGGCGTGCCGCCGGTGACGCTTCTTCGGCGAAATTTTGATCAAGCTCGTTGTCGATAAAGCTGTGCCCGAGATCCTGCTGCTCGACTGCGCGGCGGAACCCAAGCTGCAGAACATGTGCGAACCAGTGCCTATGACGCTCAAGGAGTAGGCGCGGAGCGCCGCGCGCGGAGCGCGCCCCGAAGAAAATTTTGAGGGTTGTGGAGGGCTAGATGCGATTTCTATTAAGAGTTTGACTCACACGCAGGAACCAATCGGCCCACCCACAGGCCCAATCTCGAGTGGCGGCGCTCCGCGCCTACCCATGCAGCGGCGCGCTCCGCGCGTGTTCTGCAGCGGCGCGCTCCGCGCGTGTGTGTCTAGCTAGCGCGCTCCGCGCGTGCGGTGTCCAGCTAGCGCGCTCCGCGCGTGTCCGGGTAGAGCACCGGCGCGCTCCGCGCGCATGAGAATCCAGTGCTTATGCTCATAAGCACTAAAAGCTCGTTTCTGCAGCTTGGGGCGGAACCGGGCCCTGGATGCTGAGATGTGACGCGCCGGCACCGGGGCTACAACGCGGGACCATCTCCAGGCTGTCTCGGGCAACCTCAAAAATGGCGCCTCTCTCTGCTGCTGCTGCTGCTGCTGCTGGTGCTGCTGCTGGTGCAGATGCTGCTGCTGGTGCGGCTCGGCTCTCCGACTCGACTCGCCGCGGGCGTCGCGGGCATATGACGCGGCGGGCGGCGTCGCGGGCGGCAGCGATCGCGGCTCGACGGTGGAGGTGGAGGGTGGTGGCTGTGGTGGACCTTTGAGTTTATTTAATGGTCGAGTACGAGGACTGGGGGGTCAACCGGGAGGCAGGGGGCTCGACCAGGCGACGGAGGACCGTGGGCCATCGCGGGGACCGTTCGCCCGGAGGGCGTACTGGGCTGATCCGGATGGTCTTCACGCCGGTGGGAGGCACCGAGGCGTCTAGGGCGCTCCACTCTACCTAAGCTCCTGAGGGGCGCGCGTTTGGGGAGAATCCTATATTGGGATCTTCAGATATTTTGACGGATGACCAAAATCACCCCGTTTTTGCCCATTTTCGGTCATCCGTCAAAATATCTGAAGATCTGTCCGGGGGATTCTCCCCAAACCTTGCTCAGCTGATCCAGCATGGGTCGTAGGCCAGGCCTGGGCAAAGAAACCAGTACCTCATCAGGCTTCCCTGAGCTCGGTGATCGCGCCGGCCGGACACCACTGTAACGTCCGTTCCGGGCATTTGAACGCGACCTTCGGGGGCGAAGACATGGGCTCTATGGCTCAGACTGGACTCCTCTTGGTCCCTTCTGATGCCCTAGGCCACACCTGGGCCTTTGTTTTCTTCTTTTGAGCTTTGCCTTCGATGTTATGAAAACAAAAAGGCGGACATGGCATATCGCTCTCGGGCTCACAGACTTTCTTCTTTTTCACCTTTCTTCTCTTACGTTTTTTTGAGCCAACCAACTAACTCCCTTTGCTGCCACTTCATGAATCGTCAGAGATACACATTTTTAGCAATACCCAGAACAGAGCTCAGAGGGATTGGCACCCCGCGCCCATTCCCGCTGAACCTTCTTTTCTACCAGGCTAGGATTGAGAGCAGCCTCGCTCTCAATCCTAGAAGCCGAAGGATTGTGAGCAGCACTCCTCGCAATCGTAGCATCTCTGTGCGATTGTGACTTTGTGAGCACCCACCCAAACAACTCTAACACTCACACTCTCTCCCCACCCACGCTCGCTCGCAATCCTACATCTTCTAGGACTATGAGCAGCTCCGCTCACAATGTGACTGGGGACGCCTACGACTACTACCAGCGCGCTCACAATCCGAGCAAACTCTTAGGGTTGCGAGCAGCTTAGCTCACAATCCTAGCAACAAGCCTCCGATTGCGAGCAGTAGCGCTCGCCATCCTAGAACTTTCGCCGATTGCGAGCGACACCGCCCACAGTCCTACGACTTCTAGGATTGCGAGCGGGTCCCCTCGCAATCGGTGCGATTACTGTTTGGATTGTGAGGAGACCCTCCCGGCGCGCTCACTCACAAGCGCTCGCGGCTGGAGCGATTGGGAGTGCCCTCTGTGCGCCTGCTACGTGCTAGCAATCCTTGGATCTTTGGTACGATTGTGAGCGCAGCCGCTCATAGTCCTACAAGATGTAGGTAGGATTGCGAGCGCTCCTGCTCGCAATCGGAGGCATGTTGCTAGGATTGTGAGCTAAGCTGCTCGCAACCCTAGAGTTTGCTCGGATTGAGCCTGTCGAGGACTGGGGCTCCACTCGAGGTCATGTCCACACATAGATTCCAAAGCATTGTTCATTGCAAAGGGGGGAAAGGTCCCTCGACCCCCGCCTGCAACCCTCGCGCGACAGCACACCACTGCTCCGCACGAGACGCCGTTGCAGGACCAACCCCAAACGCGACAGCGGACAAACGCGACAGCGCACACATAGGGAGGGAGGGTGGGGAAACAAGAGCCGTGGGTTGCGGGCGTCTCTCGCAAGGGCAGACATTGAGAGCAGAAGGCAGACACGTCCCGCACATGTCCCCGTTCACAGTTGAACTAATTCTCACGGCTGTACACTGTTTAATCGGCCGTCCGCGAGCCCCTAGCTCGCCGACGGCGAGAGAGATGCCACGAGGGGTCGCGGTGGCGTCCATCGCCAGGCTCCCTAGCTCAACCGACGACCCTTCGGGATCGACGGCCGATCGTCATGAGCCTGTCGAGGACTGGGGCTCAACTCGAGGTCATGTTCATAGATTCCAAAGCATTGTTAATTGCAAAGGGGGGAAAGGTCCCTCGACCCCCGCCTGCAACCCTCGCGCGACAGCACACCACTGCTCCGCACGAGACGCCGTTGCAGGACCAACCCCCATCGCCATCCATCGTAGAACATGATCTCGAGCACTCCCCCAGCCCCCCAGCCACTACACCATCATAGTCACCCGCGCGAGCCTCTCGATGCGCGAGGCGAGATCGAGGCCGGCGTAGTGCTGCTGCATCGACCTCGCTCGCTCCTGCTCGTTCCAACTAAAGAGCAGTCGATGACTGTGTTGGTAGCGCCGATCAGGTCGACCATCCTCGCGCGGAGCGCCTTCACTCGTCGGTCGGACATCAGGCCGTTGGCGGTGGTCTTGGCGATGACTCCGCCCGCCGCCCTCAGGATCGTCTCGACTTCAGGGTGTGTTGTGGTTCTATATGCAACGAAATGCAATCAGCGAATGCAGTTGTAATGCAGTTGTGATGCAGGCGATGCAGGCGAATGCAAAAAATGCAATGCATGGGCAAAAACCACACGCATTTTGGGCAAAACCACACTTTTCCCCTCGAACGAGCGCGCGCGGCCAAAGTCCTTCGCGAGCCAAAGTGATGAACTCCAGCATCGACTCGACACTGTAGCGGGGGAGCACGACGCCTCGCCAGACCCGGCGAGGGAGCGCCCCCTCGCCAGTAACTCGCCGGCACGTCGGGGAGAGAGAAGCCCCGCTCTCGCCATCGCTCGGCGACGTCGCGGTCGACCCTCACCACGACCGATGTTGGCGGGGGCGGCCAGCGCGGCCTCGATGGCCGGCCACGCCGCCTCTAGCTCCGGGCCGGGCACGTCAAGGTACGTGTTGTGCCCGGTGAGAGCGCCCGCCTCGAGCCGATCGAGACGTCGGTTCGGCAGCAGCTCGTCGAGCCAGCCAGGGACTCTCGGGACTCTCTCGTCGGCGGCGAGGCCGAACCCGGCCCGTGCGCAGTCACCTGGCAGCCGTCCGGCTGCCCGATCCGGGAGCCGTCCGACTCCCCCACGCCCCGTCCGGAGCGCATCAACACGCTCCGTCCGGAGCGTCACCGAGCGCCGCCACCGCGACAAAATGAGCCCAGCAGCTGCCACGGCTCTCTCGTCGGCGGCGAGGCCAACCCCGGCCCGTGCGCAGTCACCTGGCAGCCGTCCGGCCGCCCGATCCAAGAGCCGTCCGGCTCCCCCACGCTCCGCCCGGAGCGCATCAACACGCTCCGTCCGGAGCGTCACCGAGCGCCGCCACCGCGACAAAATGAGCCCAGCAGCTGCCACGGCTCTCTCGTCGGCGGCGAGGCCAACCCCGGCCCGTGCGCAGTCACCTGGCAGCCGTCCGGCCGCCCGATCCAAGAGCCGTCCGGCTCCCCCACGCCCCGTCCGGAGCGCATCAACACGCTCCGTCCGGAGCGTCACCGAGCGCCGCCACCGCGACAAAATAATGAGCCCAGCAGCCGCCACGGCTCTCTCGTCGGCGGCGAGGCCGATCCCGGCCAGCGCGCTCCCGCCGTCGCCGATCTCCTCTTCGCCCGCCCGCTCGACACTCGTGATCGAGATGCCCACCTCGCCGCCGGGAGGCGGCGTGGCCTCAATGCTTGTCTGGCATCCTCTCATCCGATTCCGCCGCCGCCAAGCCGCCCGAATTTTCACTCTCCAGCTTCCTCAGTGCAGCCCCATATCTGTGAGTCTTCCTCCTATTTCTCCCATGCCGCCTGCTTGCCAACCGCCTGCACTCGACGACCAGGCCTCATGTTGTCACCAATGACGACCTTGTCAACCTGTCGGCAGCACTTCTGCGAGTCCACCATTGCGCTGCTGCTGGCCGTGAGCATCGCCGAGCGTCGGCTGCTGCCTCCTTGACACGAGCGTTGGGACCTCTCGCTGCTGCCCCGTCTCAGTAGCACTAGCGGTGCAGCGGCGGCGCCCCTCCGCTACAAGCGACGCCGCTTCGCGTGGCGCGAGGCTGCTCCAAGCGCCGGGGTGGCTGCTGAGGGTGTAGAGGCTGCTGCTAGCTCTCAGGCCGACGCCTTCTCCTCGCCGACCGGCGGGCCCCTCCTCGCCCTCGTCGCCGACCACGTCGTGCGGGGCCGCGTCGTCTTCCCCGCCGCCGCCTACCTCGAGATGGCTCGCGCGGCGTGCGTCGCCCTCTCCGGCGGCGGCGGACGAGGCGCGTCGCTGCGGCGCGTCTACTTCCTGCAGCCGCTCGTGCTGGACGGCGACGTGAGCGATGCCTCGCTAGCTGGGGATCTCACCCCCACCTCCTTGGCGCTACTCAAGGAGGGTGCTCGCTTCTTAGAGATCGGCAAAAACAAGGTGTGGAGTCAAATGCTAATGGATGCTGCGGGCCCAGCAGGCCGCTTCCGGCTGGTGGCTGCTGACTACATGCCAAAGGCCTGGTGGGCGGCGAAACTTGAAAGCCTGGCGTCCGCGCTCGGACGGGGCTTGGTCAGTCCACTTCCGCTTACACTCTTTGACTGCTCCGAGCGGGACCTTGTAAACGCATTCTCGGCGCTGCGGATGGGAGATAACATTGGGAGATTCGTTGTCCTTCTTCCAAGCGTTCCTAAGGTTGCAATAGCTCGACATGTGGCACAGCCGGGTGGTTTTATGGGCGAGCGCGGGATGGGACGATGGGTTGCTTTGGCTAGCCTAAGCGTGAACGTTCCTCGTGCCTCCTCACGCTCACTTATCGTAAGCCTGACGGAGACCTCGTCGAACGCGGTCACAGAGGTCCCCCCCTCGCGCTGGCATGTCGGCGTGGTCCGACCAGATGCAAGCGGCGTCGAGCAACGTACTCGTTACGGCGGTTTCCTGAGCGGCGCCGACCTCTTCGACAATACTCGCTTCGGCGTCTCGCCCGCCGAGGCGGCCGCCGTCGACCCGCAGCAGCGGATGCTCCTCGAGCGAGGCTACGAGGCCTTGCACGGCGCGGGCATGGACAAGGCGGCGCTGGGCGGCAGCCTGGCGGGCGTCTTTCTCGGCATCGCCGCCAACGACTGGCAGAGCGTCGCGGCGCAGTCTCCCATCGGCAGGAGCGTGTACGCCGCCACCGGCGGGTCGATGTCGATCGCGGCAGGCCGCCTCTCGTTTGCGCTCGGGCTGCAGGGCCCGTGCGTCTCGTACGACACCGCCTGCTCGGCGGCGCTGGTCGCCAACCACGCCGCGCTGCGAGCCCTGCAGCTGGACGAGTGCTCCCCCGCCCTCTCGGTCGGCGTGAACCTAATGCTGCTGCCCGGAGCCGGCTTCTCATTTGCGGTTGCCGGCATGACGTCGCCGACCGGCCGCTGCCACACCTTTGACGCTGCGGCGGACGGGTATGTTCGAGGCGAGGCGTGCTGCGCGGCGGTGCTAGCGATGGACAGAGAGAGCAGCGGCTCGAGTCTCTCCCTCCTCGGCAGCTGCGTGCGGCAGGACGGCAAGAGCGCTAGCCTCACCGCGCCCAACGGGCAGGCGCAGCAGGCGCTGCTGCGGGCCGCCCTCGCCGACGGAGGCGTCGAGCCCGCCGCCCTCTCGGCCTACGAGGCGCACGGAACCGGCACGCCGCTCGGCGACCCGATCGAGGTGCGCTCGCTCGCGGCGGCGGTGCTGGCTGTGCGTGAGCCGTCGCCGCCGCTCTGCGTGGGCAGCCTCAAGGCGAACTGCGGCCACGCCGAGCCTGCGGCGGGGCTGGCGGGGCTGCTTCGGCTGGCGGCGGGGCTGCTTGAGGCGCATGCAAAAAGAAACCATAACACTGACACTATGGATTTCGTTCGGGTGACACAGGTTTAGCCTTGCCGGGCTGCCCCCAGCGAAAGATAACTTCAACATTCACTTCAACACTGGCGATCCGGCAACCGCTACACGCGCATAGGTCATACGCAACACGTGGGCAGCCTCCCCCCCCGTGAAAAGTCCATGAGTCGCCGTCAGGCCGTCGGACTGGGCGCCAGTGGTGTGCAGCAGTGATTCCCCAAGCTGCAGAAACGAGCTTTTAGTGCTTATGAGCATAAGCACTGGATTCTCATGCGCGCGGAGCGCGCCGGTGCTCTACCCGGACACGCGCGGAGCGCGCTAGCTGGACACCGCACGCGCGGAGCGCGCTAGCTAGACACACACGCGCGGAGCGCGCCGCTGCAGAACACGCGCGGAGCGCGCCGCTGCATGGGTAGGCGCGGAGCGCCGCCACTCGAGATTGGGCCTGTGGGTGGGCCGATTGGTTCCTGCGTGTGAGTCAAACTCTTAATAGAAATCGCATCTAGCCCTCCACAACCCTCAAAATTTTCTTCGGGGCGCGCTCCGCGCGCGGCGCTCCGCGCCTACTCCTTGAGCGTCATAGGCACTGGTTCGCACATGTTCTGCAGCTTGGGTGATTCCCGCAAGTCGCCTTGGTGCTCGCGATCGCCCTCGCCGCCCCTCACTTCGCCCCCGGACCAAGCCTCCGGGGCCGTGTCTACCCCACAGCCCCCGATTTGGACGCCCGAGGCTCGGCTGTGTCCGGGTGTGCATGAAAAACGAGAACTTGGAGCACTTGGAGTGCAGTCATTAACCTCACATCCAGGGCCGGGGAGCTGAGAAGCGCACCCAGCGGGCCGGATGATCGGCATCGGGCTACGGGCTAGAGAGCCCTGACCCCTAGCTAGGGGGGGTGCGCATTCGCAGGGCAAGGGCCTTAAAGTAAACACGGGTCTCCGAGGGTTAGCTCCGCGCTCCAGGTTTCCCTTAGCAGCAGAACGCCCCCTCTACTGCTCCTCGCGGCGCTGGGCAAGGCGGCGAGCGAGGCGGCGGCCGTATCTGGCGTCGAGGCGCACGGCACCGGCACGCCGCTCGGCGACCCCACCGAGGCGGGCTCCCTCGCCGCGGCGCTGGGAGGCGCGGGCGGCGCGGCTCTCTGCCTCGGGACGCACAAGGCGAATGCGGGCCACGCCGAGCCGGTGTCGGGGCTGCTTGGGCTGGCCAAGGCGGCGGCGGCGGTGGGCTGCTCGACGTGGCTGGGCAACGCGCAGCTGCGGTCGCTCAACCCGCTCGTGGGCGAGCGGCTCGGCGCGGCGGCGCGGCCGACGGCGCTGCCTACGCAGGGGCTGGCACGGCGGGCGGGAGGGGAGGGCGTGGTCGGGGTGAGCTCGTTTGGGTACAGCGGCACCATCGCCCACGCCGTGCTCGAGGCGGCGCCTGCAGCATCGGCCCTACCTCTCTCTCTGCCTCCTCTCGTGTACAAGCGCCGCGCCTTTCCCTGGTACGAGGCAAAGGGCAAGGGGCTGCCACCGAGCTGCAGACTGGCTGGCAGCATGCGAGCCTCCTCTGCCCTGCGCCGCCTCCGCCGCCTGCCCGACGCAGCTGCGCTCGTCCAGCTGCAAAGCCTCGCCCTCAACGCGAGCGAGGAGCTGAGTGAATGGCTCCGGGCCCGACGAGAGCCTCTCGTGCTCCTCTGCCGAGGGCCGGTGGGCGGCGCGGGCGCGCTCCTCCTCCTCGACGCCGCCACGGTAGTCGTCGCCGACACCACCTTCACCCTCTCCGTGCAGCCAGAGGGCTCTGTGCGCCTCAAGAGGCGGCCTGCGGGCAGAGTGATAGCCACAACGCTGTCGGCGTCCGGCGCAGCACAAGCTGGCCTGGTGGACTCGGCTCTCTCGCCCGCCACTGCGGCCGCCGAGTCTCGCCGCCTCGTCCAGCGCCTCTCCTCTCTTCCCGCTCCGCTCTTGAAGACCTGCCGCTTGCTCCTGCCCGCGCCGACTGTCGACGCCGCACTCGTTGCGATGGGCTCGCTCTTTCCCCATCCGCCACGCTCCATCGGCAGGCGGCTGGTGCGGCTCTACGTCGATGGCGAGTCGAAGGTGGCGGTGGTGGAGCTGAACGACCCGTCGCGCATGAACAGCTTCTCGGCGGAGCTCGCCGAGGACGTGGCGGGGGCGGCGGCGAGCATCGGCCGTGACCCGCTCGTCAAGGCGATCGTGCTCCAGGGCGCGGGCCCGCACTTCTCGGTCGGCGGCAACCCCTTTCAAAGGGAGAAGGTGGCTGCGCCACTTGCTGCTGTTGCGCTCGGGTGCCGGGCGGCGTTCGACGGCTTTGGCGCCCTGTACAAGCTCGGCGTGCCATTGGTTGCTGCGGTGCACGGCAAGCTAATTGGCGGCGGCATCGCCGCCTGCCTGCACGCAGACTACATTGTGGCCGACTCAAAGGCCACGTTCGAGCACGGAAACCTCGTGCGCGGCGTCTGCTGCCTTGGCATGCTCACGGAGACCCTTCCAAACGCGGTGGGGCGAGCACGGGCGCTCTCCATCTACCTCACCAACGACACGCTCGACGCTACCGCAGCACACGAGGCGCGGCTTGCCAACGAGGTGTGTGCCGAGGGAGTAGAGGCTACGCAGCGTCGCGCCTTCGACGTCGCGTGTGAGATAGTTCGAGGAGATGCCGCGCAGGCCCTCCTGCAGTCTCGAGTCGCAGCCGACGTGGCGCACCGGGCCGCAGAGGCTGTCGGCCACGCCGAATGCCGACTCGCCAACGGCGGTGCTTTTGCCGAGGCTCCTGTTGTTGCTGACTCCTACGCTGCACCGCCGCTCGATCTGACGCCATTCCTTCTCGAGCCACCCACCATCGCCACCTCGCCCGAGTACACCGTCCACACCGTTTTCGTTCCCGCTTCTCTTGGCGGCCTGGAGCCAGATTGGCCCGACAACGCGCTTCTCATCTTCCGCGGCGTGGAGGGCGCTGAGCACTTCTGCCTCGGCGGCGACCCGTCGCAAGCCAACCTCGAGAGCGGCAGCTTTCTCGACGGCTTGCCCGCCTTTGGCCAGCTGCTCGAGCGGCTTCGCGACGCGCCGATGCCAAAGGTGGTGGTTTGCCACGGCGCCACTCGCGGAGGAGGGATGCTCTTCCCCTGCCTCGGCACGGCGGTGCTCGCGCACTCGGACGCCACCTTTGCCTTCCCCGAGATCCGGCGCGGCGCCTTGCCCGGCGTGGTCAGCGTCGCGGCGAGGCGGCGGCTGAGCCCCGCGGCGTGCGAGTGGCTCTTCTGCACGGGCGACGCCATCGACGCCGCCACCGCGAAGCGGCTCGGGCTGGTCGACTTTGTGGGGAGCTGGGAGGAGCTCGATGCCAAGGTGGCGCGGCTGGAGCGCCACTTCCTCTCGTCAGCGCCGAGGCTGCGCGCGCCATCGCCCTTGCCAGCCTCCGAGGTGACGATTGAGGCGGACGCGGACTCGCGGGTGGCGCGACTCGAGGTGACTGCCGCGTCGGTTGGAGGCCTGTGGCGCGATGCGATGCTGGTTCTGGACCAGCTCTCGCCGTCCCTGCGAGTGCTCGTCCTCTGCGTGGAGGGGCAGGGTGGGCCGTCGGCCAGCCTATCTCTCGAGGCGTGCCACCGCCTCGACGCCGCGATGAGCAGGCTCAGCGAGGCGGGCGTCGTCGTCGTTTGCTGTGTGCGAGGGCAGGCTGCGGGCCTGCTGCTGCATGCATGCCTCGGAGCGCACTACCGCATCGTGCAGGCAGGGGCAGCGTTTTCCTTCGACGGCGAGAGTGAGTGCACTCGAGCGGTGGCCTTCCACTTGCTCCAAGCCGACGACGCGGAATGCCTTCTGCAGGAAGGGGCCGTGAGCTCGGCTCGAGCTCTAGAGCTGGGCCTTGCGAGCGAGCGGGTCGAGGGCGCTGGTGAGCGAGCGCTGCAGTTTGCGCATTGGCTCGTGCAGCACTCGGCGGTCGGCGTGCGGCACATGCTGCGGCTCACCTGTCGCCCGGCAGCTGACGAGGCGGCGCAAGAGGCCAGGCGCAGCAACGAGGCGCTGCTTCTTGAAGGGCTGAGCAGTCGGCCCCAGGCTTTACCCACCGCCAAGCGGGAGGGGCTCCGTCTCCGAGCCCTGCAGCCGCCAAGCGAGCGCCTGCTGACCGCGGCAGCCGCCCGCCGGAAGCTATCCTCTCCGCCGCCAGCCCCAGCACCCGCCCTCCTACCGAGCCCGCACCCTCCCTCTGAGACCGCCTCCCGCCACGCCGGCCTGCACGCGCTCGAGGTGTACGTGCCTCGCCACGCCGTCTCTGCGGCCGAGCTCGAGACCGCGCATGGCGTGCCGGGCAAGTACACGGTCGGGCTGCGGATGGCCGAGTGGGCCGCGTGCGACGAGGACGAGGACGTCGTCTCGATGGCGCTCACGGCGGTGCGGCGGCTGGTCGAGGCGCAGGGCCTGCGGTACGAGGACGTGGGCATGCTGCAGGTGGGGACCGAGTCGCTGCTCGACCGGTCCAAGAGCGTGAAGAGCCACCTGATGGCGCTCTTTGCGCCGCACGGCTGCGCCAATGTCGAGGGCGTCGACTGCTACCACGCCTGCTACGGCGGCACGGCGGCGCTGCTCGCGTGCACCAACTGGGTGGAGAGCTCGGCGTGGGACGGGCGGTGGGCGATCGCCGTGTGCACCGACGTGAGCGACGCGCCCAAGCAGTACCCCTTCATGAACGGCGCGGCGTGCGTGGCGATGCTGGTCGGGCCGGACGCGCCCCTCGCGCTCGAGGCCGGCCGCGTGAGCCACATCGTGCACGAGTGGGACTTCTACAAGCCGGTGGGCTGGCCGACGATGGGCCCGATCATCGACGGCCCCGGCTCGTTGGAGGTGTACTTCTCGTGCCTCGCCGCCTGCCAGCGCGAGGCCGAGGCGCGGGGCGGCGGCACCTTTGTGGACGCGCACGACTTCCTCGTCTTCCACCTCGGCGGCGGGCCCAAGTTTGTGCGGCACGCTTTTGAGAGCGCCGTCGCCGCGGCGCACGGCGAGGGCTCTGTCGGCGAGGAGGAGGTGGAGGCGATGTTCGAGCGGCTGGTGGCTCCGTCGCTCCGCCTCGCCTCGCGCATCGGGCCGATGCACACTGCCGCCACCTACGTCAACCTCGCCTCGCTCCTGCTGCACGCGTCGCCGCCGGTCGGCTCTCGCATCGGCGTCTTCTCGTACGGCTCGGGCGCCGCGTCGACGATGTACGCCCTGCGCGTGCGCGGCGAGGCGCGCGTCGACGCGGCGGCGCTGGTAGGCATGCTCGACGCGCGGGAGCAACTGCCTCCGTCCGACTTTGTGGCGGTGTGCGACCGCTTCTCGGCGACGTACGGCCGCTTCGACTGGACGCCTCGCGTGCGGGGCGTGTCGCCGGCGCGCAGCTACCGCATCAAGGCGGTGGGCGTGCTGGGGCGGCGGGAGTACGAGTACGTGCTGTTTGACGAGGTGCAGCTGAGGGCGCCTGACGTGGCTGCTACTCAAGCGACAGAGAGCGTCATGCAAGCTGCATCGGCCTCATCACCTGCGCTGCTGCAGCTCCTCGCCTCCCTCGCCGGCGGCACGCAGGGCCCTGCCGCCACCGCCGCCCCCGTGGTCGACGTGGCGGCTGTGGTGGCGTCGGTGGCGAGCGAGGTGGCGGGCGGCGAGGTGGACGCCGACGCGCCGCTGATGGAGGCGGGCCTCGACTCGCTCGGCGCCGTCGAGCTCCGCACGCGGCTGGCGTCGAAGCTCGGCGACGCCTCCCTGCCCGAGACGCTGGTCTTCGACTTCCCGACGCTGCGGCAGCTCGAGGCGCACCTGTCGGTGAGGGTGGCCCCGGCGGCTGCAGGGCCGCAGCTTGGAGACGGCTCCGCCGCGCTTCAGCAGCTGCTCGCCTCCCTCGCCGGCGGCGACACGCAGGCCCCCGCCGCCACCGCCGCCCCCTCGGTCAACGTGGCGGCTGTGGTGGTATCGGTGGCGAGCGAGGTGGCGGGCGGCGAGGTGGACGCCGACGCGCCGCTGATGGAGGCGGGCCTCGACTCGCTCGGCGCCGTCGAGCTGCGCACGCGGCTGGCGTCGAAGCTTGGCGACGCCTCCCTGCCCGAGACGCTGGTCTTCGACTTCCCGACGCTGCGGCAGCTCGAGGCGCACCTGTCGGCGAGAGTGACGCCGACTGCTGCTACTCAACACCCTAATGGCGCAGCCCTGCTCGCTCAGTTGATGGGACAGGCCTCTAGCGCATCTCACTCATATCAGAATCAGCTGTCATTCCAGCAAATCACTGTCACATGGACAAGCTGTGCTCTTGCGGGCGGCATCGCTTCCTATGAGGGGCTGGTGGCCACGTCCGCGACTGGTTGCGATCTGGTCAATGAGGTGCCAGCCACACGCTGGGACGTCGATCACTCTCCTCCCGGATACGGTGCTGAGGTGCTTCGGCGAGCTCGCCACGGCGGCTTTATGCAGGGCGCCGAGCTCTTTGACAACGCTCGATTCAACGTCTCTCCGGCGGAGGCGGCAGCAATGGACCCGCAGCAGCGGCTGCTGCTCGAGCACGGCTATGCCGCACTGCACGCCACCGGCTTCGAGAGGGCTTCGTTGATGGGAATCGGGGTCGGAGTTGCGGTGGGCATTACACAAACCGAATTTAGCCAGGTGCTGGCAGCTGGCCCGCTCCAGCGCAGCGTCTACACGGCCACCAGCTCGACTCTCTCTATCGCGAGTGGCCGCCTGTCCTTCGTGCTCGGCCTGCAAGGGCCGTGTGCGGCTTTTGAGACGGCTTGCTCCGCCTCCCTAGTCGGCTGCCACTCTGCACTGCGCGCGCTCCAGCATGGAGAGTGCGAGCAGCACCTCGCAGCGGGAGTCAACGCGATGCTTTTGCAGGCCACCACACTCTCGATTGCCGCTGCCGGAATGAGCTCGGCCACCGGCCGCTCCCACACCTTTGACAGCCGCGCCGACGGCTTTGCGCGAAGCGAGGGGTGCGCGGTTGCGGTCTTGGTTTCACCTAGCGAGCGCGGGCCAGCTTCTGTACCACATCGGGGCGCTGGACTCGTCTTGCGTGGCAGCTGCGTGCGGCAGGACGGCAAGAGCGCCAGCCTCACCGCGCCCAACGGGCAGGCGCAGCAGGCGCTGCTGCGGGCCGCCCTCGCCGACGGAGGCGTCGAGCCCGCCGCCCTCTCGGCCTACGAGGCGCACGGCACCGGCACGCCGCTCGGCGACCCGATCGAGGTGCGTTCGCTGGCGGCGGCGGTGCTGGCTGCGCGCGCGCCGTCGCCGCCGCTCTGCGTGGGCAGCCTCAAGGCGAACTGCGGCCACGCCGAGTCTGCGGCAGGGCTGGCGGGGCTGCTTCGGCTGGCGGCGGGGCTGCTCGAGGCGCAGGCGCCGCCGAACGCGCAGCTGCGCCGCATCAACCCGCACGTCGGCTCTGCGGTGGAGGGCGCGGCCTGCGCGCTGCCGACGCAGCTGGCTCGAGGGCTGGATGCCGCGGCGGGCGGGAGGGGCGGCGTGAGCTCGTTTGGGTACAGCGGCACCATCGCCCACGCCGTGCTCGAGGGGCGGGCCCCTCTCAGCAGCCATAGCGGTGCCGAGACGGCGCTCCTCCGCTACAAGCGACGCCGCTTCGCGTGGCGCGAGGCTGCTCCAAGCGCCGGGGCGGCTGCTGCGAGTGTAGAGGCTGCTGCTAGCTCTCACAGCTACGTCACCGAGTTCGTCCCGCTCATCGCTGCCCCGGCTGCTACACTGCCCACGCTCGTCCTCGGCGCCCACGCCAGGCCGGTCATCTCGCTTCCAACCGCGCCTCTGCCGCTCGAGGCCGCCGCCGCCGCCGTCGCGCTCGCCACCGCCTCCAAGGCCTCAGCGCTGCCGGCGGTCGAGGCGGGCCTCCGCTTCGTGCTCTCGCAGCCCGCCTCGCAGCCTCTCCCTGCGTGGCTGCTCAGCAGCGGCGGATCGCAGCCCTGCAGCCCCGCCGCACGCGTGTGCCCCTCGCACGCCGGCCTCCTCGGCCTCGCCCGCACGGCGAGAGCCGAGGCGCCGGGCAGCAGCCTCTCGCATGTCGACGGCGCCGGACTCTCGACGGCGGAGCTGGTGGCGGTGGCCTCGGCGCTGCCGCCGACCGAGCCGGAGGCCGTGGCTGGCAATGGCGGGGCGAAGGTGCCGCGGCTGAGCCGCCTCGACGCGCCGCCAGAGGGCTCGAGCGGCGTGGGCGGCCTCCAGCTGCTGACGGGCGGCACGGGCGGCGTCGGCCTGCTCGTCGCCGAGTGGCTCGGCGATCGAGGGGCGGTGGGCTTGGTCCTCGCCTCTCGGGGCGGGCGGGTGGCGCCGACAGAGAGCGCTCGCCTCGCCTCGCTGGCTGGCTACGCGGTGCGGGCTGCGGCGTGCGATGCGGCCGAGGAGGCGGAGGTGCGGTGCCTGGTTGCTTGGGCGTCTGCTTGCGGCGATGGTGGCGCGCGGCTCGCTGGCATGTGGCATGCGGCGAGGGTGGAGAGCGCCGGCCGTCTGAACTCCCAGACGGCGCAGGCCTTCCGGCGCGTGTATGCTCCCAAGGCGGTCGGCGGCTGGGGCCTGCAGCGAGCGAGCGCCGCCTCGCCGCTCGACGCGTGCGTGCTCTTCTCTTCGAATGTCGCTCTCCTTGGCGCACCTGGCCAGGCCAACTACGCGGCTGCCAACTGCTGCCTCGACGCCACGAGTTCGCTTCGGCGTGCCGTTGGCCTCGCCTCCTCGTCGGTGCAGTGGGGCCCGTGGGGCGAGGTTGGCATGTCGGCGGAGGAGTCGCTCAAAGCGCGGATACAGGCGTCCGGCTTTGGACTGATCACCATGGCTGAGGCTGCCCCCGCTCTGGCGGCTTCCCTCGGCGCCGCTGGCCCCGCGGTGCAGATGCTGCTCCTCGTCGACTGGAGCCGCTTCCTCGGCCTGCTCCCGGTCGTGCCAAAGGCGCTCTCCGCCTTTGCGCCGGCGCACGTAGCCGCCGCCGCCGCCGCCGTGCCAGCGGTGGAGAGCGAGATGGGCAGGGCGCTCTCGCGGCTGCCTCCCGCGGCGCGCCAGCCGCACGTCGAGGCGGCCGTGCTGTCGGTGCTGGAGGACCTCACCGGCGCAGGCGGCCTCACCGCCGACACGCCGCTCATGGAGGCGGGCATCGACTCGCTCGGAGCCACAGAGGCCGTGAGCCGCCTCCGAGAGGCCACGGGCGCCGCCCTCGCGCCGACGCTCATCTTTGACGAGCCGTCGGCGCGCGCCATCGCGGCGCACGTGGTGTGGCGGCTCTTTGGGACTGAGGCAGCCGCTGCCGCTCCCTCGACCGTGGCTTCGGCCCAGCTGGCTCTCACCGTGCAAGGCCTCGTGGCTCGCTGGCCCGCGTCGAGCGGCGGGCGCGGCGCCCTATGGGCAGGGCTGAGCGCGTTGGCCGACGCCATCGGCGCGCCGCCCGCGTCTCGCTGGTCGGTCGAGGAGCACGAGGGCGTGAGCGAGACGCAGCGCGCGGCCGCCTCGCACGGCGGCTTCCTCTGCCGCGTCGAGCACTTTGACAACCGCTCCTTTGGCGTCTCACCCGTCGAGGCGGCGGCGATGGACCCGCAGCAGCGGCTCTTCCTCGAGGTGGGCTACGCGGCGCTGCACGGCGCGGGCGAGCGGCGCGCGAGCCTGCTCGGCGGTGACGCAGGCGTCTTTCTCGGCATCGATCGGCCCGACTGGGCGCTGCTCGCCTCCCTCAGGCCAGCTGGCGCCGCTACCTCTGCCTATGCCGTCACCGGAGACACCATCTCCATCGCCTGCGGCCGCGTCTCCTTTGCGCTCGGGCTGCAGGGGCCTTGCATGAGCGTCGATGCGGCCTGCGCATCAGGCCTCGTGGCGCTGCACAGTGCGGCGCTGGCGGCGGGTGGCGGCGAGTGCGGCCTGTCGCTCGCCGGCGCGGTCCGCCTCAATCTGTCCCCGCTGCCCTTCTTTGGCGCCGCCGCCGCGGGGATGCTCTCTGTCGACGGGCGGTGCAAGACGTTCGACGCGCGAGCCAACGGGTACGTCCGCTCCGAGGCGGCCGCCGCGCTCGTGCTGCGAGGCGCGGCGGCGAGCCAGGCCGGGCTCGCGATGAGCGGGAGCGCGGTGCGGCAGGACGGGCGCAGCGCGAGCCTGACGGCGCCCAACGGGTCGGCGCAGCGCGCCCTGCTCCTCGCGGCGCTGGGCAAGGCGGCGAGCGAGGCGGCGGCGGTGTCTGGCGTCGAGGCGCACGGCACCGGCACGCCGCTCGGCGACCCCACCGAGGCGGGCTCCCTCGCCGCGGCGCTGGGAGGCGCGGGCGGCGCGGCTCTCTGCCTCGGGACGCACAAGGCGAATGCGGGCCACGCCGAGCCGGTGTCGGGGCTGCTTGGGCTGGCCAAGGCGGCGGCGGCGGTGGGCTGCTCGACGTGGCTGGGCAACGCGCAGCTGCGGTCGCTCAACCCGCTCGTGGGCGAGCGGCTCGGCGCGGCGGCGCGGCCGACGGCGCTGCCGACGCAGGGGCTGGCACGGCGGGCGGGGGGAGGGGAGGGCGTGGTCGGGGTGAGCTCGTTTGGGTACAGCGGCACCATCGCCCACGCCGTGCTCGAGGGGCGGCCCCCCATCAGAAGCGCGAGCGGTGCCGCGCCGGCGCCACTCTGCTACAAGCGACGCCGCTTCGCGTGGCGCGAGGCTGCTCCAAGCGCCGAGGCGGCTGCTGCGAGTGTAGAGGCTGCTGCTAGCTCTCACAGCTACGTCATCAAGTTCGTCCCGCTCATCGCTGCCCCGGCTGCTACACTGCCCACGCTCGTCCTCGGCGCCCGCGCCAGGCCGGTCATCTCATTCCCAACCGCGCCTCTGCCGCTCGAGGCCGCCGCCGCCGCCGTCGCGCTCGCCACCGCCTCCAAGGCCTCGGCGCTGCCGGCGGTCGAGGCGGGCCTCCGCTTCGTGCTCTCGCAGCCCGCCTCGCAGCCTCTCCCTGCGTGGCTGCTCAGCAGTGGCGGATCGCAGCCCTGCAGCCCCGCCGCACGCGTGCGCCCCTCGCACGCCGGCCTCCTCGGCCTCGCCCGCACGGCGAGAGCCGAGGCGCCGGGCAGCAGCCTCTCGCACGTCGACGGCGCCGGACTCTCGGCGGCAAAGCTGGTGGCGGCGGCCTCGGCGCTGCCGCCGACCGAGCCGGAGGCCGTGGCTGGCAATGGCGGGGCGAGGGTGCCGCGGCTGAGCCGCCTCGACGCGCCGCCAGAGGGCTCGAGCGGCGTGGGTGGCCTCCAGCTGCTGACGGGCGGCACAGGCGGCGTCGGCCTGCTCGTCGCCAAGTGGCTCGGCGATCGAGGGGCGGCGGGCTTGGTCCTCGCCTCTCGGGGCGGGCGGGTGGTGCCAACAGAGGGCGCTCGCCTCGCCTCGCTGGCTGGCTGCGCGGTGCGGGCTGCGGCGTGCGACGCGGCCGAGGAGGCGGACGTGCGGCGCCTGGCTGCTCGGGCGTCTGCTGGCGGCGATGGTGGCGCGCGGCTCGCTGGCGTGTGGCACGCGGCGGGCGTGCTAGCAGACGGCCTGCTCCGCTCCCAGACGGCGCATGCCTTCCGGCGCGTGTATGCTCCCAAGGCGGTCGGCGGCTGGGGCCTGCAGCGAGCGAGCGCCGCCTCGCCACTCGACGTGTGCGTGCTCTTCTCGTCGGTGGCGGCCCTGCTCGGCAGCGCTGGCCAGGCCAACTACGCGGCTGCCAACTGCTGCCTCGACGCCACGAGCGCGCTGCGGCGTGCCGTCGGCCTCGCCTCCTCGTCGGTGCAGTGGGGCCCGTGGGGCGAGGTCGGCATGGCGGCGGAGGGGTCAATCAATGCGCGGATACAGGCGTCCGGCTTTGGACTGATCACCATGGCCGAGGCTGCCCCCGCCCTGGCGGCGTCCCTCGGCGCCGCTGGCCCCGCGGTGCAGATGCTGCTCCTCGTCGACTGGCCCCGCTTCCTCGGCGTGCTCCCGGTCGTGCCAAAGGCGCTCTCCGCCTTTGCGCCGTCGCACGCAGCCGACGCCGCCGCCGCCGTGCCAGTAGTGGAGAGCGAGATGGGCAGGGCGCTCTCGCGGCTGCCTCCCGCGGCGCGCCAGCCGCACGTCGAGGCGGTCGTGCTGTCGGTGCTGGAGGACCTCACCGGCGCAGGCGGCCTCACCGCCGACACGCCGCTCATGGAGGCGGGCATCGACTCGCTCGGAGCTACAGAGGCCGTGAGCCGCCTCCGAGAGGCCACGGGCGCCGCCCTCGCACCGACGCTCATCTTTGATGAGCCGTCGGCGCGCGCCATCGCGGCGCACGTGGTGGGGCGGCTCTCTGGGACTGAGGTAGCCGCGGCCGCCCCCTCGACTGCGGCGTCGGCCCAGCTGGCTCTCACCGTGCAAGGCCTCGTGGCTCGCTGGCCCGCGTCGAGCGGTGGGCGCGGCGCCCTGTGGGCAGGGCTGAGCGCGTTGGCCGACGCCATCGGCGCACCGCCCGCGTCTCGCTGGTCGGTCGAGGAGCACGAGGGCGTGAGCGAGACGCAGCGCGCGGCCGCCTCGCACGGCGGCTTCCTCTGCCGCGTCAAGCACTTTGACAACCGCTCCTTTGGCGTCTCGCCCGCCGAGGCTGCGGCGATGGACCCGCAGCAGCGGCTCTTCCTCGAGGTGGGCTACGCGGCGCTGCACGGCGCGGGCGAGCGGCGCGCGAGCCTGCTCGGCGGCGACGCGGGCGTCTTCCTCGGCATCGAGCGGCCCGACTGGGCGCTGCTCGCCTCCCTCAGGCCGGCGGGCGCCTCAACCTCCGCCTATGCCGTCACCGGAGACACCATCTCCATCGCCTGCGGCCGCGTCTCCTTTGCGCTCGGGCTGCAGGGGCCTTGCATGAGCGTCGATGCGGCCTGCGCGTCGGGCCTCGTGGCGCTGCACAGTGCGGCGCTGGCGGCGGCTGGCGGCGAGTGCGGCCTGTCGCTCGCCGGCGCGGTCAGCCTCAAGCTGTCCCCGCTGCCCTTCTTTGGCACCGCCGCCGCGGGGATGCTCTCTGTCGACGGGCGGTGCAAGACGTTCGACGCGCGAGCCAACGGGTACGTCCGCTCCGAGGCGGCCGCCGCGCTCGTGCTGCGAGGCGCGGCGGCGAGCCAGGCCGGGCTCGCGATGCGCGGGAGCGCGGTGCGGCAGGACGGGCGCAGCGCGAGCCTGACGGCGCCCAACGGGTCGGCGCAGCGCGCCCTGCTCCTCGCGGCGCTCGGCAAGGCGGCGAGCGAGGCGGCGGCGGTGGGTGGCGTCGAGGCGCACGGCACCGGCACGCCGCTCGGCGACCCCACCGAGGCGGGCTCCCTCGCCGCGGCGCTGGGAGGCGCGGGCGGCGGGGCTCTCTGCCTCGGGACGCACAAGGCGAATGCGGGCCACGCCGAGCCGGTGTCGGGGCTGCTTGGGCTGGCCAAGGCGGCGGCGGCGGTGGGCTGCTCGACGTGGCTGGGCAACGCGCAGCTGCGGTCGCTCAACCCGCTCGTGGGCGAGCGGCTCGGCGCGGCGGCGCGGCCGACGGCGCTGCCGACGCAGGGGCTCGCACGGCGGGCGGGGGGAGGGGAGGGCGTGGTCGGGGTGAGCTCGTTTGGGTACAGCGGCACCATCGCCCACGCCGTGCTCGAGGCGGCGCCGCCCTCGCTCTCCACGTGCAGCCCGCCGCCGCTCGTTTTTGCCCGCCGCCACTACGCGTGGCGCGAGGCGCCCCACCCGCTCCTCCAGCGGCGAGAGGCGGACGCCGATCGGCGGCAGGCCGACGCCTTCTCCTCGCCGGCCGGCGGGCCCCTCCTCGCCATCGTCGCCGACCACGTCGTGCGGGGCCGCGTCGTCTTCCCCGCCGCCGCCTACCTCGAGATGGCTCGCGCGGCGTGTGTCGCCCTCTCTGGCGGCGGCGGAGGCGCGTCGCTGCGGCGCGTCTACTTCCTGCAGCCGCTCGTGCTGGACGGCGACCTGAGCGAGGCGCGGGTGAGGGTGGGCGTGGTCGAGGGCCGGTTCGAGGTGACCTCCGAGGGAGGCGGCGAGGCGTCGACGGCTCACTGCGCCGGCGACGCGTCGGCCGCGTCGGGCCCGCTCCCTGGCCTCTCGCTCGCCGCGGCTCGCGCCTCGTGCGGCGAGGCGGTCAACGCCGCCTCGCTCTACTCGCTGCTCCGCTTGGTCGGCCTCGAGTACGGCCCTCGGTACCGCACGCTCGAGGTGGCGGCCGTCTCGAGCGCTACTGGTACCGCCGTCAGCCGGCTGTGCCGCCGCTCGCGCAAGGAGGGCACTCGCGTCCACCCGGCCGACCTCGACGGCTCGCTGCACCTGTCCTCGCTGCTCGCCTTGACGGCAGGGGAGGGCGAGACGCGGCTGCCCTTCTCTGTGGGCGAGGCGGCGCTGGCGGATGCGAGCGGCACGGCGTGGCCGGTGGCGGAGCGGGAGGGCGGCGGGGCGGTCGGGGTGGTCGTCGCCAGCGGCGCCGCCTCGGCGGGGGTGCGCCTCGCCGGCTTCGAGTCGCGTGCGCTCAAGGCGTCGCTCGACGCGTCCGCGCAGCGCGTGCGGCATCTATACGTCACCGAGTGGGAGAGGAGCGAGACGCCTGTCACTGCCACGGCTTCGCTCCTCGTCCTGGGCTCGAGGCGAGGAGAGAGAGGCTTCGATGAGGCATCACCGAGCCCAGCAGGCGACACCGAGCGCCTGGGCGGCCTCTCCTTCGCAGCACCGGCTGCGGTGGGCCGGGCAGCCTCGGCGCCACTGACTGCTCTCGAAGCAGCCCTGTCGCTGCTGCGCGTGCGGCTGGCTTCAACGGCCCCTCCCCGCCTCGTCCTGCTCACCGCTGGCGCGCACGCTCACGGAGCCAGCGCCGCGACCGGCTCTCACCACGCCGGCTCGCTCGGCCTCGCCCGCGCGGCGCGAGCAGAGGGCGTCAAAGACGTGCACCAGCTCGACCTGTCGACGGCGAGTGCAGCGCACGATCTCGCCGTTGCCAGCGCTCTACCGCTCGACGAGCCCGATCTCCTCCTTCGCAAGTGGCTGCTTCTCGCGCCTCGCCTGCAGCCCTGCACCCAGCCGCCCTCCACCGAGACCGACGTGCCCACCCTCGGCTCGCACCTCCTCACCGGCGGGCTGGGCGGGCTGGGCCTCGTCACAGCCAGGTGGCTCGCAGAGAGCGGCGCTGGTCGGCTCATCCTCGCGTCTCGCAGCGGCGCCGCGGCCCCGAGCGGAGCGTCTGGCCGGCTGCCGCCACGCTGCACCGTCCTCGCCGCCGCGTGCGACGCCGCCCAGCCGTCAAGCGTTGCGCGGCTTCTGTGCTGCGCGGCGAGCGGAGATGGCGATGCGGCGCCGCTGAGTGGCGCGTGGCACGCGGCGGGCGTGCTGGCGGACGCCGTGCTCGCCTCCCAGACGGCGGCGGCGCTGCAGCGCGTGTACGCTCCCAAGGCGCACGGTGCTCGGGGCCTGCACCGAGCATGCGCCGCCTCGCCGCTCGATGTGTGCGCGCTCTTCTCGTCGGTGGCGGCGCTGCTGGGCGGGGGCGGCCAGGCGAACTACTCCGCCGCCAACTGCTGCCTCGACGCGCTCGCCGCCTCGCGGCACGTTCGCGGCTCTGCGGCGACGAGCGTGCAGTGGGGGCCGTGGGCAGACGTCGGCATGGCGGCGGGGCAGGGGGTGAACGCGCGGCTGCAGGCGGGCGGCATCGGGCTCCTCTCGCCCGCGCAGGGGCTCATGGCGCTCGGCGCGTCGCTGCTTCTTGTGGGCTCGCCGGTCGTGGCGGCCATCATCGTGGACTGGCGCCGCTTCCTCAGCGGCGCAAGGGACGCGCCTGCCTTCTTCACGGCCGTGGCGCCCGCCGTGGCGTCGGCATCGACCGAGGCCGTTGCCTCTCGCGCGAGAGCCTCTGCCGTCGGCGTCGAGGATGTGCTGGAGATGGTGAAGCAGACGGCGGGGGCAGAGGTGGACGCCGACGCGCCGCTGATGGAGGCGGGCCTCGACTCGCTCGGCGCCGTCGAGCTGCGCAATCAGCTGCAGAGGGCGTCGGGAGCGAGCCTGCCGAGCACGCTCGTCTTTGAGCACCCGACAGTGCGACAGCTCGCCACCCACCTCGGCTCGCTCGGCGGCGCCGCTCCGGCCGGCGCAGCAGCGGCCACAATCCACACCGCAGATGAACGCCGGGTGGAGCTTGTTTCGATGTGTGCCGTTGCTCCCGACGGCGCGCAGGGCGACGGTATCCGCGGCCTGTGGCGAATGGCTGCGGCAGGCCACGATGCGGCCAGCGAGGTGCCAGCGAGCCGCTGGGACACAGCCGACCTCTCTCGCTTCGCGGCTGTATCTGAGCCCGTCGCCGCTCGACAGCGCTGCGCCTCCTTCCTTGCCGACGCGGAGCTCTTTGACAACGGCTTCTTTGGCGTCTCGCCGGCCGAGGCGGCTTCGATGGACCCGCAGCAGCGGAGGCTGCTCGAGTGCGGCTACGAGGCGCTGCACGGCGCGGGCATGCGCAAGGCGGAGCTGCTGGGCAGCGTGACGGGCGTCTTCCTCGGCATCTGGAACCCCGAGTTTGGCGAGGTGGTGGCTCGCTCGCCCTCTCTCGCGTCGAGCGCCTACTCGGCGACTGCGGCCACCTGCTCGGTGGCGGCGGGGCGCCTCTCGTTCGTGCTCGGCATGCAGGGGCCTTGCTCCTCGATCGACACGGCTTGCTCGAGCGGCCTCGTCGCGTCGCACGGTGGCATGCGTGCGCTGCAGAAGCACGAGTGCCCCGCTGCCCTCGCCCTCGGCGTCAACATGATTTTCAGTCAGGCAGCTGCAGTCGCCACCGCCATGGCCGGCATGACCTCTTCCCGCGGCCGCTCGCACTCGTTTGACAGCCGCGCCGACGGCTACGGCCGCGGCGAGGGCTGCCACGCCGCAGTGCTGCAGCCAAGCGGAGATGGCATCAGGCCGGCGGGGCTCTCCCTCCTCGGCAGCTGCGTGCGGCAAGACGGCAAGAGCGCGAGCCTCACCGCGCCCAACGGGCAGGCGCAGCAGGCGCTGCTGCGGGCCGCCCTCGCCGACGGAGGCGTCGAGCCCGCCGCCCTCTCGGCCTACGAGGCGCACGGCACCGGCACGCCGCTCGGCGACCCGATCGAGGTGCGCTCGCTTGCGGCGGCGGTGCTGGCTGCGCGCGCGCCGTCGCCGCCGCTCTGCGTGGGCAGCCTCAAGGCGAACTGCGGCCACGCCGAGCCTGCGGCGGGGCTGGCGGGGCTGCTTCGGCTGGCGGCGGGGCTGCTCGAGGCGCAGGCGCCGCCGAACGCGCAGCTGCGCCGCATCAACCCGCACGTCGGCTCTGCGGTGGAGGGCGCTGCGTGCGCGCTGCCGACGCAGCTGGCCCGGGGGCGGGATGCCGCGGCGGGCGGGAGGGGCGGCGTGAGCTCGTTTGGGTACAGCGGCACCATCGCCCACGCCGTGCTCGAGGCGGCGCCGCCTTCTCTCAGTAGCACCAGCGGTGCCGCGACGACGCCCCTTCGCTACAAGCGACGCCGCTTCGCGTGGCGCGAGGCTGCTCCAAGCGCCGAGGCGGCTGCTGCGAGTGTAGAGGCTGCTGCTAGCTCTCACAGCTACGTCATCGAGTTCGTCCCGCCCGTCGCTGCTCCGGCTGCTGCACTGCCCACGCTCGTCCTCGGCGCCCGCGCCAGGCCGGTCATCTCACTCCCAACCGCGCCTCTCCCGCTCGAGGCCGCCGCCAGCGCCGTCGCGCTCGCCACCGCCTCCAAGGCCTCGGCGCTGCCGGCGGTCGAGGCGGGCCTCCGCTTCGTGCTCTCGCAGCCTGCCTCGCAGCCTCTCCCTACGTGGCTGCTCAGCAGTGGCGGATCGCAGCCTTGTAGCGCCGCCGCACGTGTGTGCCCCTCGCACGCCGGCCTGCTCGGCCTCGCCCGCACGGCGAGAGCCGAGGCGCCGGGCAGCAGCCTCTCGCACGTCGACGGCGCCGGACTCTCGGCGGCGGAGCTGGTGGCGGTGGCCTCGGCGCTGCCACCGACCGAGCCGGAGGCCGTGGCCAGCTACGGCGGGGCGAGGGTGCCGCGGCTGAGCCGCCTCGACGCGCCGCCAGAGGGCTCGAGCGGCGTGGGCGGCCTCCAGCTGCTGACGGGCGGCACGGGCGGCGTCGGCCTGCTCGTCGCCAAGTGGCTCGGCGGTCGAGGGGCGGCGGGCTTGGTCCTCGCCTCTCGGGGCGGGCGGGTGGCGCCGGCAGAGAGCGCTCGCCTCGCCTCGCTGGCTGGCTGCGCGGTGCGGGCTGCGGCTTGCGATGCGGCCGAGGAGGCGGACGTGCGGCGCTTGGTTGCATGGGCGTCTGCTGGCGGCGATGATGGCGAGCGGCTCGCTGGCGCGTGGCACGCGGCGGGCGTGCTAGCAGACGGCCTGCTCCGCTCCCAGACGGCGCAGGCCTTCCGGCGCGTGTACGCTCCCAAGGCGGTCGGCGGCTGGGGCCTGCAGCGAGCGAGCGCCGCCTCGCCGCTCGACGCGTGCGTGCTCTTCTCGTCGGTGGCGGCGCTGCTGTGGTGCCCAGCTCGTCGAGCATCGTCCGAGCGGCGCGTCGGTCGTCGTCTGCCCGCTCGACACTCGTGGCTGAGATGCCCGCCACACCGCTGGGGGGCGGCGTGGCCGGTGGCCGGCTCGCGACGCCTCGAGGTGCGTGGAGCTGGCTGCATCCCAAAACGAGCCGAGAGAGGGCTGGCCGTTCCGGCGGGGCCGAGTCGGCGATGGCTGGGCAGCCCGCCCAGTCGATATTCGCCCGCCGATTCTCCTCCTCGCCCTCGGTTTCCGCCGGGGCCGGACCATCGCCCACAGTACGAGTTGAGACAACTGAACTCAGCGCTGACTCCAAAACTCTGTCACTGGGACGAACGACTACCACATACGACGCACCAAACACACGACCACCACCAGGGGAGGAGACGCCTGCCTCGCCCTGGTGTGGGGGAGGAGAGGCGCCACCACCTCTGTGAGGTGGAAACACAGAAAAACGCCGGGCTGCCCGGGCGGGGATCAGAGAAGGAGCCACCCTGTTAAGGGCGTCGGCTCTCCCTTCATGAGCCCGGGCTGCAACGGCGCGGTGGGGCGCCTCACCGTCCCGAGCCCTGCCCGCGGCGCGTGAGGGTCACGCGGAGCGAGCGGGGCAAGGCGGTGGGGCTAGGTCCCGCGGGCGTCAGTTGCCCTTCTTGACCTTCGGCAAATCGGCTTTGAAGACGGGGCAGTCAGGCTTGACGTGCCCCTCCTCGCCGCACCAGAAGCAGGTCTTGGCGCCCGACTTGCCCGACCGCTTCGCCTCCTCGGCCGCCCGCTGGGCCTCCGCCGCAGCCGCCTCCGCCTTGGTGACGCGCTTGGCGAGCTCGGCCAGCTCCTTCTTGAACGACTCGACTGACCTCTCATGCTCGCGGTAGACGTCGTCGCGAAGGATCCGGTCGAGCGGCAGCTCCGGCAGGCCGCGCCCCGGGTACTTGCGGAAAAATCGCTCGATGTAGGTGAAGAACTGCTTGTCGCCCAGTCCAGACGAGAACTCGAGGATGAGTGAGGCCTCGGCCAGCATATCCCTCTCCCGGTAGTCTTTGCCCAGATTGCGGAGATGCTGGACGACCAGTCCTCCTGCCTTCGGGCGCCTTCTCGCCTTCGGGCACCACACTCTCACGCGCCAATACACGCGCAGCCGGCGCCCCTCATGCCCTTCTCCACGCACACCGCGTGAAAATGGAGCTAGGCTAGGGTTGCGCAGCTATGAACAGGAGCGAGTTCGCGCTGCGCTAGGCTCAGACGGCGAGTTCGCGCTGCGCTAGGCTCAGACGGTGAGTTCGCGCTGCGCTAGGCTCCGAGTTCACCCGGGTCGCGCTGCGGGCTACGGAAGACTACGAGCTCGAGCCTCGACTGCCGCGATGTGTAAAAGCTGCGTTGGCTCGCCAAAGTTTGTTTTTGCAACATTGTGAAGAGAAATACTGTCTGCACGTGCAGTCGCCACTAGTATCTCTCTTCTCCCTCGGACGCGCCGGGCAGCGGGGACGGGATTGGGAGCCCGAGCCGCTCGGCGGTCTGCCGCGCCTCCTCCGGCGAGATCTCCTCCTCCCACTCCCCGTCACGCAGCCGCTTCGCCCGCCGCCCGTCCGCCAGCCACATGACGCCCTCGCCGACGGGGGCATCCTGCTTGTAGAAGCCCGACTCCACCTCGCCGCTGGCGTACCGGTAGATGCCGCGCCCCTCGAACTTACCCGCCTTGTACTCGCTTTCGTAGACGTCGCCGTTGGCGAGCCGGAGGACGCCGCGCCCCTCCGCCAGACCCGCCTTGTACTCGCCCTCGTAGACGTCGCCGTTGGTGCACCGCCAGACGCCGCGCCCCTCCCTCTGACCCGCCTTCCACTCGCCGTCGTAGACGTTGCCGTTGGCGTACCGCATGACGCCGCGCCCCTCCTGCTTGTCCGCCTTCCACTCGCCGTTGTAGACGTTGTACGCCTTCCACTCGCCCTCGTAGACGCGTCCATCGGCCCACCGGAAGACGCCGCGCCCCTCCTTCTTGCCCGCCTTGAACTCGCCCTCGTAGAGGTTGCCGTTGGCCCACCGGTAGACGCCGCGCCCCTCCTTCTTACCCGCCTTGTACTCACCCTCGTAGACGTCGCCGCTGGCGAACCGCTCGACGCCGCGCCCCTCGTACTCACCGGGGGGGCGCAGCGTGTTGAACTCTCGCCCTCGTACCCTCTCTCGCCCGATTGCGCCGCGTCCGCCTCTGCAGCCGCCGCTTCCTCCTCGCAGCCGGCCGAAGTGCAGCCCGCCTCAGCGCTCGCCGCGCTCGCGCCCGCGTTGTGCACGGTCGCAGGGCGCTCCCCGAGCGGAGCAGGGCTGGCGTCGACCACCATATCCGCTGCCTCCTCCGCCGGGCGCTGCATGAGCGGGGCGGAGCCGCTCGCCGCCTCGGGCCGCGTCTGCTCGAGCGCCCGGGCGTATGCCTCGAACGCGGCCTCGTCCTCGCGCCCGACATCGGCCCTGATCTTGCCGACGTAGTGCCTGCGGACCGACTCGACCTGTTTGCACGGCCAGGAGCCCGACTTGATGTGCGCGCACGCGTTGATCTCCGCGGTGACTGTCTCGAGCAGCTGGTGTCCGCGCGCGCCCGCGACGTTGTAATCGCCGTACCCGACCTTATCGGAGAGGTCGGGGAAGACCGCCTCGCGGCCGTGCGACGAGAAGAACGCTTGTAGCCCGCGCACAACAGCCAGCAGCTCCGCCGAGCGCTCGTCCTCGCTCAGGCTCCGTCCGACCATGACGCCCAAAGAAATTCGCCGTGAATGCCGTGAACGACAGGTGTGGACGTGTCTGTCCTCGACCCAGCCCTAGCTTGGCGTTTTAAGTTTAACACGCACAGGCTGTCACTTCGTATCACTACCGCGGTCGTGCCACAAGATTAAGGCGGTCACGCGGGCTCCCGCACACGCTACGCGCACACAGACTGAAGCTGCACAACAAACAAACACCGTCATCATAGCCACTCCGGAGCGGGAGCACGACGACTTAGCAGAGCTGCGGGGGGGAGGGCAGGGGGGCGGAGGGGGCGGGGGCGGGGAGGAGCCGAAGCGCGCTCCCGGTAGTCGCTCTCGCGCAGCCCGTCTGCCGTCAGAGTGGAACGGCACTGCCTCGCCCCTCCCATGCCGCCGTCCGAGCTTCACCTGCGTGCGATGGCGAGGGGGGAGCGAGAGCGAGGGGGCCTGCTCGCGTATGGCCGAGAGCGCGCCGGCGAGAGCGCGCTGTTGTCCGCAGGCCGGAGAGCCCTGCGGGCAAAAGGCGGCATGACTGTGTCGGCCCAAAGAGCCTCCGGCGGCCCTACGGGGTATCCGCCGGCCAGCGCCCAGCCTTGCGCTGCGCGCTGCGGCCGGGCGCTGACCGGCGGAGCGCCTGCGGCGCAGCGCTGCGCGCGTCCTCCCCTTTGCCAGCCTCGACAGCGCGCTGGGGGAATGCAAAGCCGCTGGGAAGTGACGGCCAGGAGCAAAGGAGCGGCCGGAGCGCGGCGAAAGACTGACGGGAAGTGGCCGCCGCGTACGGCCTCCGGCGGGCCTCCGGCAGACGCCTGCAGCGTGGCGCTGCCCGCGACCGGCCCCGTCTCGGTGTGCGCTGCGGGATGGCCTCGCTCAAACGCGTACCTGCTGAGGCGGGGCGGTCACGAGACCGGCTGAAATCGCGGCCACAGCTTTTACTCGCCCCCGCCCGCGCCGAGTAAAAAGAAATCGCGACCCGCCAGGGGGTAAATTTCTTTTTACTCGCCCCCGCCCGCGCCGAGCCAAAGGAGCTCCGCGGAGCCGCCAGGCGCCCGCCCCGGCGATTCGCTCGCTACGCGTCGCTCACCGCCGGGGCGGGCGCTTGGCGGCGCCGCTGCGCAAAAACTGCGCGTACGTCCCCGCGCGCACGCAAACACACGAGCAGCGCCCAGAAGCCTGTGTCATGTGCGCAAGCCCTGTGCTGGCGCCCCATGGCCGTCCCGCGCCGCCCGCACCAGCCACGCGCCCCTCGCACCACCAGAGCCAGCCGCATATCCACTCACGCCGCGACGCGCGCGCCGCAGCACACCTCACCAGCACTACCTCGCCTTTTTGCGCCCTGTGCAGGCTCTGCACACTGCTTCTGGCATCTCACAAGCGGCTGTACCAGGACGCGCCGCGTACGACGCAGATTCTGCACCACGCAAGGCACGCACGCACGCCCGCACCCGCGCGCGCTCATCTGCTCAGTCTGCTGCACAGCCTGACAGCCTGCCTGCACACACAGCATACAGCACCATGTGCACGCACTGCGCTCAACGATGCAGCCCGCACCCCGCAACAACAGCCTGCCCCTCGCCTCACCACGCCGTCTCGCGCACACTCCGCCAGCAGCCCAGTCAGAGACACTGCAGCGCGCGCCTCTGCACGCCTGCAGTCTCTCTGAGACCTTCTCAATCCACCCCGCCGCCGCGCCTCCCCGGGCACACACCGCAGCGATGTGAGTCGAAGAACGACCGAGCCCGCGCCTGCTGCACGCAGCCCCGTATTCGACTGTTGGTAAGTGTACGCTGTTGCGCCCCTGTGTGTGTGTGCTCGCTTACTGCCCAAAAAGAAAAACATGATGGGGAGACAAACATTCCTGCTGAGTGTTGTCCAGATACAAAATATACCGGAAAGGCTCCACACCGAAACCCCTGCCGCACTTTTTACTGTCGTCTGCCATAATGCATAAAAGAAAAGTTCAAAAGAAAACACTCCTTTGGAGAGAAAACGAATCCAGGCATAGTGTGTGTAGCACCGCCGGCTCGCTGCGCGACATTGAGAAGGGGCCCGAAGGCAGGGAGGAGTTCTCCGCCTCGCGGAGCGAGACTTGAAGAAAACCTCGTGCCCGTTCTTTTAGCTAAAGCAATTTTTTTTCTCCCAGAAGCTGCAACCCACGCGCAGAATATTTCTCGCGTCGCCTCCCCGCCGTTTGCTTCTGAAAGGTTGCAAGGATCGCTGCCCAATTCGGGCTGGTGTTTGGGGCCTGAACTCCATCCATGTGACGCGGATACAACTCTTGACTGCTGTTTGTACAAGTCGGCCATCGCCTTGCGATGTTGTACAGCCGTACCGTGGTTCACGTTCGTCCCCTCTTTAGGTCTGGGAGCCTTGTACTCAGCCGTCGCAAGGGGTCCTTGTTTTCGACCCTTCCCTGTGGTCAGTTGAGGTCGATGGAATAGGTACTGTGTTTGATATTCGTCAAATGCCTCCGGCGTCACAAAGGCAACCTCCACGCTCCGCGTGTCTATTGACGGGTTCTCAATGTCTGTCTGAGAGGCCTCTGAGCCGTCTAGGTTGACTGCCACCGTGGTGAGATACGACCTCTTTGAATCCGGCATCACGCCGTTGACGACTTCGCCTGCCTTGGCTTTGCTCCACTTGAAGAACTCTTTCTGTGGGCCATCGTAGCTCTTGCTGTGTTTTTCCGCCGATGGGCGAGCAAGTCCATTTGAACTGCTCTGCTGATGTCTCGAGCGCGCCCCAATGTAGGTCCATTGACCTGCGCGTGGGGGAAGCGGCCGATTAGCTGCATACGCACAGGGAGCGAGTTGTGCGGTGGCTGGGAGTGCAACTCATTGCAAAGGCAGCGTCGGCACAGTGTCCGTCCTCCTCCTCGCTGTCCTCCACCTCGCATTGGTCCTCGCCCTCCTCCTCCTCGTCTTCTTCCTCCTCCTCGTCTTCTCCCTCCTCCTCGTCTTCTTCCTCCTCGTCCTCTTCCTCCTCGTCCTTTTCCTCCTCCTCCTCGTCGCCTTCCTCCTCCTCGTCATCCTCAACGCATTGCGACTCCGCATACCGACGGTCCAGCCAGGTCAAGCCCACGCAGCATCGTTCTGACGCGTTTGCTGTTTGCAAACGCCCACGCGTCTGTCTCCTCCAGGGAGCTGCTGCCGCCGGGCAGGCGGGACGCTGCGGCGCATCCCGAGGTCGCGGCGCGCGGCACATCCCCAGGCTCGCGAGGTGCAGCGACGGTGCGAGGCGATCAGCGCGCCGATTGCCGCCATCCCGCGCGCCGCAGGGGGCCCGGGGCGGCCCGGGGCGGACGCGGTGCGCCAGCTGTAAGCCGGCTTGTCCGATTCCGAGGAGTCTCGAGCTTGGCAGCTGGCGAACCATCATGCCGCTCTCGGCACCGCAGCAGCGCGAGCGCCGCGCCGCGCGCAGCGCGCTGCCGAGGCTCAGGACGCGGCTCGCGGGCAGCGCAACCGCCCGGCGCCGAGCCGGTGCTAGGCCGCCTCCGCTGCGCCTGCTTCCTTGCGCGCCGCTGGACGTCGGCCGAGAAGACCGCTTCCCTCTGGGACCCGACTGGCGAAGATCGCGCGCGCGTCGTGAGTGGCGGCGCGCGCGCGATCTCCGTTCCCGGGCACGCCGGTCGCAGTGGCATGCTTGGGCTCCCAGGCTCAAAAGCGCTCCCGTCAACAGCGAGCGAGCGCCGCCGCTGCTCCTCCTCCCGCCGACGCTCACCGAGACTCGGTGCCGCCGTTCGCCGCCGCCGCCGCCGCCGCCGCCGCCGCCGCCGCCGCCGCCGCCGCCGCCGCCGCCGCCGCCGCCGCCGCCTCGCGCCTCGCCTCCGTCACCGCCGCCCTCCATCTCGCAGCGGCGCGTCCCTCTGATGGCGCGGGCGCCTCGCTCACCGGCGCCTCGCCGCCGCCCCCCCCCCTTCTCGCGCCGCTCCGCTCGTGGCCGCCGCGTCCCCTGTCAATCCCGCCGCCTCCCCTGTCATCCCGCCGCCCGCACCACCGCCGCCACCGCCTCGCGCCTCGCCGCCGCCGCCACCGACCGCCCTCCCCTGCGCCGCTGAGCGCGGTGCAGGGGGTGAGCCCCCGCTGCGCAGCCTCACCGCAGTGCACTGCGTAAAGATATATGGCTCCCCCGTCGTCCGCCGCTTATCTCCGTGACCCCCACAATTCGTGATACCGAGGAGTCTCGAGCTTCAGCTGGCTCGGCTAGTGCCATTTCACTCTGACACGATAATCTTGAAAACGTCTCCAACGGAGCTCCGTGTTGCTTCCAGCGCCCTCCCCCGCGCTCCCTGCGGCCATGGCCGATGCTCCTAGAAAGAGAGGTCATCTGGCTACCGCGAGAGCGACCCAACTCGTCGACATCGTCCGATGATGGTGCCGCAAAGTCAGCCTTCGGAGGCTATCGTGGGGTCGAGCCGGCAGTAGCCGTGACATGTGGTTCCACCACCCCTCGTAGGCTTTGCCTCTGACCGCCACCGTTCCCAGGCTGCCTAATGGGATGGAAAGGAAGGCTCGGCGAGCGTATAGAAGCGTGCTCGACCTCGTCGTGGCAACCTGTACGGCAGCGCTGGTAGGCGCGATGAGCGTCGTGCCACCTGACCCGAGACGGGTCGCAGGCGTCGTACCGAGCGCGTCGAGACCGTGTCCTGATGTGATCTGCACGGGTGAGTCACGTCGGCGTCAAAGGAGCGACGTGCGACCTGTCAGAGCTTGATCTCCAATCTCAGCGGCGTCGAGTCGTCTCCGGCGGCGACAATTTTGTCCCTCCCCAGGACGCACAGAGGCAGCTGAGATTGGAGATCAAGCTCTGACAGGTCGCACGTCGCTCCTTTGACGCCGACGTGACTCACCCGTGCAGATCACATCAGGACACGGTCTCGACGCGCTCGGTACGACGCCTGCG